>NW_024749036.1:0-7442 GCF_018991925.1 Homarus americanus
CTGACGACCCAAGGGAGCAGAACAAAGACAAAACACCAATAAGAAAGATGAAGCGATCTGGTTGAGCCCAGATTCTTTCTACTCTTACTGTATTTCAGTTTCACCACCTTTTTCTTCAATTCCTAATAATCTTCTTTCACCTCTTAACTAATGACTTCGTATCGTATCGTACTATCTAGCCTAAACTGTTTAGCCTGACGTAGAGTTTTTTAATAAATCTGGTGATATGGAACCACACACAACCCCCCTTAACCTGGGATAATGCAATCAAATGGATAATTGCTAACTATTCTCAGAGATAATGCAATCAAATGGTTAGTTGCTAACCGGGGGCTGCGCCCCCGGACCCCCTGTGTTAGATAGTGTATTTGGTCATGATGAATTGTTTATTAGACTATAAGAAATCCTCTTCCTTCTTGTATTGGCAAGGGGAGTTTGCTTTAACTTAGGTATGCTAGCCTAAGTAAAAATAGATGCCCCTTCCTTATTGGTGTTGTCGATGGCTGGCCTGGCACAACACCATTTCAGCAATCCAACTTCAACAACAACCATGCTTCAAATGCTAGAAGACTTGCACGAATGGGGAACCGTCAAAGTCAATCGGGGTCGATTTAATAGCATACTAGAAACTTGCACACCCGAATGGGGAGACCGTCAAAAATCAATCGAGGTCGATTTGATGTATACTGTTTTTTTACCCGAATAGGAGACAATCCAAAATCAAATGAGGGGTCGGGAATTTCTTTTCTAGAAACTTGCACACGAATGGGAGACCGTCAAAAAAGTCAATCGGGGGTCGGTTAATAGCATACTACAGAAACTTGCACACCGAATGGGAAGACCGTCCATGATCAATCGGGGTCGATTTATCGCCTACTGAAAACTTTTACGAATGGGAGACCGTCAAAGTCAATCGGGGGTCGATTTAATAGCATACTACATAAAACATTACTAGAGGAATAAAGATGAGAGTGACCAACCAGCTCCACTAAGAACCTGGCATACAGTGTACCTTTAGACTAACACAACTAACACTTAACTAACACCAAAAAAAAATGTGACTACCCTCCCAGTTACACAAGGACCTGGGCAGGCTCACTAACTCCAACAATAGCAAAAATAATAATAATAAGCAGCATTATATAAATAAACCAATATTAATACAAAGGTCTGACGACCCAAGGGAGCAGAACAAAGACAAAACACCAATAAGAAAGATGAAGCGATCTGGTTGAGCCCAGATTCTTTCTACTCCTACTGTATTTCAGTTTCACCACCTTTTTCTTCAATTCCTAATAATCTTCTTTCACCTCTTAACTAATGACTTCGTATCGTATCGTACCATCTAGCCTAAACTGTTTAGCCTGACGTAGAGTTTTTTAATAAATCTGGTGATATGGAACCACACACAACCCCCCCTTAACCTGGGATAATGCAATCAAATGGATAATTGCTAACTATTCTCAGAGATAATGGAATCAAATGGTTAGTTGCTAACCGGGGGCTGCGCCCCCGGACCCCCTGTGTTAGATACTGTATTTGGTCATGATGAATTGTTTATTAGACTATAAGAAATCCTCTTCCTTCTTGTATTGGCAAGGGGAGTTTGCTTTAACTTAGGTATGCTAGCCTAAGTAAAAATAGATGCCCCTTCCTTATTGGTGTTGTCGATGGCACAGCACAGCACAGCACCGTGCCTATGACGAAATCAACTTCATTAAACTCAACTCATACTTCAAATGCACCAAGAGAACTTGCACACCCGAATGGGAGACCGTCAAAGTCAATCGGGGTCGATTTAATAGCATACTACAGAAACTTGCACACCCGAATGGGGAGACCGTCAAAGTCAATCGGGGTCGATTTGATAGCACCGTCACAGAAACTTGCACACCCGAATGGGAGACCGTCAAAAGTCAATCGGGGTCGCATACCTTGCACATGGGGAGACCGTCAAAAGTCAATCGGGGGTCGATTTAATAGCATACTACTCAAAGAATCAATCTCGATTTGAATGGGAGACCGTCAAAGTCAATCCGATCAAACTTGCATGGGACACCGTCAAATCAATCGGGGTCGGTTGATAATACTACAGAAACTTGCACACCGAATGGGGAGACCGTCAAAGTCAATCGGGGATCGATTTGATAGCATACCACAGAAACTTGCACGAATCCGTCAAGTCAATCGGGGTCGATTTAATAGAAACTTGCACCCGGAATGGGAGACCGTCAACGTCAATCGGGGGTCGATTTAATAGCATACTACAGAAACTTGCACACCCGAATGGGAGACCGGCAAAGTCAATCGGGGGTCGATTTGATAGCATACTAGAGAAACTTGCACACCCGAATGGCAGACCGTCAAAGTCAATCGGGGGTCGATTTGATAACATACTACAGAAACTTGCACACCCGAATGGGAGACAGTCAAAGTCAATCGGGGGTCGATTTAATAGCATACTACAGAAACTTGCACACCCGAATGGGAGACCGTCAGAGTCAATCGAGGGTCGATTTAATAGCATACTATACAAAATGATCCGAGAATGTGCACACACCGAGTGGGAGACGGTGATGAAAGCGTCCGCCCTTGTACACTGGATGGCACTATTTCACTATAGTAAGGGGTAGGGGCACCTCGGTCATATTATACAACATACTAGAGAAGTTCCACACCCGCATGGGAGACCCTCAAAGTGAATCGGGGGTCGATTTGATAGCATACTACAGAGAACTTGCACACCCGAATGGGAGACCGTCAAAGTCAATCGGGGGTCGATTTGATAGCATACTACAGAGAACTTGCACACCCGAATGGGAGACATTCAAAGTCAATCGGGGGTCGATTAAATAGCATACTACAGAGAACTTGCACACCCGAATGGGAGACAGTCAAAGTCAATCGGGGGTCGATTTGATAGCATACTACAGAAACTTGCACACCGAATGGGAGACCGTCAAAGTCAATCGGGGGTCGATTTAATAGCATACTACAGAAACTTGCACACCCGAATGGGAGACCGTCAAAGTCAATCGGGGGTCGATTTGATAGCATACTACAGAAACTTGCACACCCGAATGGGAGACAGTCAAAGTCAATCGGGGGTCGATTTAATAGCATACTACAGAAACTTGCACACCCGAATGGGAGACAGTGAAAGTCAATCGGGGGTCGATTTAATAGCATACTACAGAAACTTGCACACCCGAATGGGAGACCTTCAAAGTCAATCGGGGGTCGATTTAATAGCATACTACAGAAACTTGCACACCCGAATGGGAGACCGTCAAAGTCAATCGGGGGTCGATTTGATAGCATACTACAGAAACTTGCACACCCGAATGGGAGACAGTCAAAGTCAATCGGGGGTCGATTTAATAGCATACTACAGAAACTTGCACACCCGAATGGGAGACCGTCAAAGTCAATCGGGGGTCGAGCATACTTTACAAAATGATCCGAGAATCTGCACACACACCGAGTGGGAGACGGTGATGAAAACGTCCGCCCTTATATGTTCGATTGCACTATTTCACTATATTAAGGAGAGAGGGTGCCTTCGCACACATATTCGGTGTGAAATATCTTCCGCCCCCCAGCGGAGCGCTTCGGCGCCTCTGCGAAGCAAAGCGCGGCATTCAAAAACAACAACCAAAATTGCCGTCGCTTTCCCTTCCCTGCCCTACAATGGCTGGAGCAGCAGCAGAAGGAGAGAGAGAGAGAAAATAGTCTCATGGGGTCAGAGGAATGGCAGTGGAGCGCGATCTATGAATTTCACTAGCCAGGTCTGTCTCCCAATTGAACATTATTACTCTCTCGGCGCACACGTCGCCACCACGGTTTCCGTGACAGCAGCAGCATCATGATGTTGCGTCTATTGTAAGTCCGGAACCGGGTTATTCGGCTGTTCGCGAACAGTCAGGTTTTAACCTTGCCTAACAAACGATCAAACAACTTCCACTCTCGAGGTGCGGTACGGTGACTGTCCTATCGTCCGCTCTTGTATGCTGGATTGCACTATTTCACTATATTAAGGGGAGAGGGTGCCTTCACACACATATTCGATGTGAAATATCTTCCGCCCCCAGCGGAGCGCTTCGGCGCCTCTGCGAAGCAAAACGCGGCATTCAAAAACAACAACCAAAATTGCCGTCGCTTCGCCCTGCCCTGCAATGGCTGGAGCAGCAGCAGCAGGAAGAAGAAAATAGTCTCATGGGGTCAGAGGAATGGCAGTGGAGCGCGATCTATAATTTCACTATGAGTCTGTCTCCCAATTGGTGTGTACTCTCTCGGCACTGCGTCGCCACCACGGTTTCGCGACAGCAGCAGCATCATGATGTTCTGCGTCTGTGTAGAATCGAACCGGGTTATTCGGCTGATACGCGAACAGTGGTTTTAACCTGCTAACAAACGATCAAACAACTTCCACTCGAGGTGCGGTACGGTGACTGTCCTATCGTCGCTCTTGTATGCTGGATGCACTATTTCACTATAAGTAAGGAAATTGCCTTCCACACACCTCTTCAGTGTGGAATACTCCGCCCCCAGGCGCCAGGCCTCTTGATAAGCTGACATTCAAAAAACAACAGCAAAGTTGCCGTCCTTTCCTTCCCTGCCCTGCAATGGCTGAACAACAGCAGCAACAACAGAAGAAGAGAGAGAGAGAAAAATAGTCTCATGGGGTCAGAGGAATGGCAGTGGGCGCGATCTATAATTTCACTAGCCAGGTCTGTCTCCCAATTGAACATTATTACTCTCTCGACTTTTGCACATCCCTTACCATTTCATGACAGCAACAGCATCATGATGTTGCGTCTATTATCAGAACCGGGTTATTCGGCTATTCGCGAACAGTCCAGGTTTAACCTTGCCTAACAAACGATCAAACAACTTCCACTCTCGAGGTGCGGTACGGTGACTGTCCTGTCGTCCGCTCTTGTATGCTGGATTGCACTATTTCACTATATTAAGGGGAGAGGGTGCCTTCACACACATATTCGATGTGAAATATCTTCCGCCCCCCAGCGGAGCGCTTCGGCGCCTCTGCGAAGCAAAACGCGGCATTCAAAAACAACAACCAAAATTGCCGTCGATTTCCTCTCCCTGCCCTGCAATGGCTGGAGCAGAAGGAGAGCGAGAGAGAGAATAGTCTCATTGGGTCAGAGGAATGGCGGTGGAGCGGGCTAATGGCGAGTAGGCTCGAGATCTATCAATTACACTAGCCAGGTCGCTCTCCCTATTGAACATTATTACTCTCTCACGTCGCCACTGCGGTTTCCGCGACAGCAGCAGCATCATCATGATGTTGCATCCACCAATTAGTCCGGAACCGGGTTATTCGGCTGTCTGCGAACAGTCCGGTTTTAACCTTACCCAACATCCACTCTCGAGGTGCGGTACGGTGAATGTCCTATCGTCTGACCTTGTATGCTGGATTGCACTATTTCACTATATTAAGGGGAGAGGGTGCCTTCACACACATATTCGGTGTGAAATATCTTCCGCCCCCCAGCGGAGCGCTTCGGCGCCTCTGCGAAGCAAAGCGGGGCATTCAAAAACAACAACCAAAATTGCCGTCGCTTCCCTGCCCTGTAATGGCTGGAGCAGAAGGAGAGAGATTTTAGTCTCATTGGATCAGAGGAATGGCAGTGGAGGCAGGCTTATGGCGAGTAGGCTCGCGCTCCTATCAGATACGCGCAGGTCTCTCTTCAGGTTTGGACATTATTTATGCTCCGTCTCTCTCTCTCTCTCGGCACACGTCGCCACCACTAGATTTCCGTCTGCCCTTATGCTACGGCCTTTCAGTCGGGCGGGGCTCCCGCCGGCGCACATGCCGCTGCCCAACTAGCGGACTTGCGTTGGCCTGATCACCCGTCTTGGCGTCTGTGCGGCCTTCAATGCAGCGCCCAACCGTCTCTTGACCGAGATTCATTGCACTATTCCACGCGCAAACGGCTACCCTAAATGTGCATAGACAACGCTCATGGTTCAACACGACCAGGGCGCAGTCTGGGAGCCGAGTATACTAAAAAGAGAGTTTAGCAGCCAAAACTCGTCAAAGCACACGTTGGGTTACCCCATCACCTAACAACGATGATGGTGGTTCCCACCCGTGAAATACACAACCTAACCAATATTGGGCGACGATGGCGCTCATGAGCCCACGTCCCCACAAACAGTAAGAGAAAGAGAGAGAGGAGGAGATGGGCCAATGTGCGGTCCCTCGCCCAATGTCTTATGCCTCGCTGGGGCAAAGAGAAGAGAAGAGGAGCGGATAAGGGAGGAGATTGGCCAACGTGCGGTCCCTCGCCCAATGTCGGCTGCCTCGCTGGAGCTGGGTAAAGAGGAGAGGAGCGGATAAGGGAGGAGATTGGCACACACGGTGGCGCTGCCGGCGCCGAGGATAGCAAGAGAAGGTGCAGTTTGATCTGATCATCTGGTTTGCTATTTCTCTAAGGCCAACGTGCGGTCCCTCGCCCAATGTCGGCTGCCTCGCTGGGGCAAAGAGAAGAGGAGAGGATAAGGGAGGAGATTAGCACACACGGTGGCGCTGCCGGCGCCGAGGATAGCGAGAGAAGGTGCAGTTTGATCTGATCATCTGGTTTGCTATTTCTCTAAGGCCAACGTGCGGTCCCTCGCCCAATGTCTTCTGCCTCGCTGGGGCAAAGAGAAGAGGAGCGGATAAGGGAGGAGATTCGCCAACGTGCGGTCCCTCGCCCAATGTCGGCTGCCTCGCTGGAGCTGGGGCAAAGAGGAGCGGATAAGGGAGGAGATTGGCACACACGGTGGCGCTGCCGGCGCCGAGGTTAGCAAGAGAAGGTGCAGTTAGATCTGATCATCTGGTTTGCTATTTCTCTAAGGCCAACGTGCGGTCCCTCGCCCAATGTCTTCTGCCTCTCTCTCAATCTCACTATTTTGGCCGCCGTGATAGGCCCCGCCAACAGCAGCAGCTACCTGGTTGATCCTGCCAGTAGTCATATGCTTGTCTCAAAGATTAAGCCATGCATGTGTAAGTACAAGCCGATTTAAGGCGAAACCGCGAATGGCTCATTAAATCAGCTATGTTTCATTGGATCTGTAAACCCACTTACTTGGATAACTGTGGCAATTCTAGAGCTAATACATGCAATTGGTCTCTGACCGCAAGGGAAGAGCGCTTTTATTAGTTCAAAACTGGTCGGGCCCGGTCCGTAACCCACCTGTGGTGAATCTGAATAACTTCGGGCTGAGCGCACGGTCTCCGCACCGGCGCCGCTTCTTTCAAGTGTCTGCCTTATCAGCTTTCGATTGTAGGTTATGCGCCTACAATGGCTATAACAGGTAACGGGGAATCAGGGTTCGATTCCGGAGAGGGAGCCTGAGAAACGGCTACCACATCTAAGGAAGGCAGCAGGCACGCAAATTACCCACTCCCGGCACGGGGAGGTAGTGACGAAAAA
>NW_024749037.1:0-2397 GCF_018991925.1 Homarus americanus
AGTAAATCACTGTAGTTGCGCGTGATCCAGGTATATGCTGATAACCACAAGGAAAGAAGAAAACACGAAGTTCCCATTCGCTTTCGTGTAATTCACATCTTCAGGGGTGAGTACAGACTAAGAAGAAGTGCAAAACAAGGCGTATATATACAGAGGCGGGTGAGATCAGGTCCACAATGGTCAGGTATTAGGTAATGACCCTACTAATCTTTAAAAAGCACCGCAACGGTCGGTAGTCAGGTCAGAGGGTAAGGTGACCCGACCTTCTCACCTGGTTACAAATTTTCTTAATTACAAAATTGTCCAGTCTGTTCATGCTATTACTCAAATTCATGTTGACTGCTTCGGTATGTTTAATGAGACTAGATTCTATGATGTTCCTACTCTCAATTGAATTACAAGGTAATATTGAGGAGGCATTATCCCAGTGAATGCAATGCTTATTATCCCTCAGATGAACAAACAGAGCACTATATTTATGTTGTTTAAGTCTAGTTACAAGATCTTTACCTGTCTGGCCTAAGTAAAACCTATTACATTCCTTGCAAGGGACTTTATAAATGCAGCCATTTGTATTATTGGAGGAGTTCCTGATTAACATTTGTTTAACAGTGCATGAGTTTTTAAATGCCACATTGACGTTCCAGGTTTTTTGTTGTAAAGGAATTTGAGAGAATTTTTTTTTGTGAAATGGTAATACTAAGAGATTCTTATGGTCATGGGTGGACAATTTTGTAATTAAGAAGATTTGTAACCAGGTGAGAAGGTTGGGTCCGTTGTTTCCATTTTCCCGTGTGATTTTATCAAGATATATATACATATATATATATATATATATATATATATATATATATATATATATATATATATATATATATATATATATATATATATATATATATATATATATCTTGATAAAATTCTGAAAAGGGAAAAACGTTGTTTCCATTTTCCCGTGTAATTTTATCAAGATTTATCTTATCCACGTTTTCATTGTGGATTTACATGAAATATATATATATATATATATATATATATATATATATATATATATATATATATATATATATATATATGTGTGTGTGTGTGTGTGTGTGTGTGTGTGTGTGTGTGTGTATTTAAGTTTCTTTTGTCATGTTACACAATAATATTTATTACATTAGAATAATGACTCAATTTCTTAAATCTTATTGCTGGACTACCCTGTACAGTATATAAAATATAAAATCATAATTTTGAAGGTCTGCTTCTAAGTCTTGTTCCCTTAGAAATGTTTCTTTTTTTATCTGGTCTAACTGTGTTGCATCAAGACGACTCAGAATTCAATCGAAAAAATATTTTGTGTATCCCGTCTCTCTGTAGAGTCTAGACAGTGATCATTACGCTTGTGATTCCCCAGAGGATGAGAGGCCACGCCAGTCACCTGTCAGTGTTAACGTTCTCACCTAATTTGTACTACTGTCACTTACCGAGTGCTCGCTGCCTACCCGGTTATTATACCATTACATATTCTTCCTGTACTCCCTTTGTCAACAAGTTTCTGGAATGTGGAAGCTCTTTGTTGCTCGCCTTCACCAGACATTTGTTTCACCAATCAGCGGAAAGGTCACAAGGGGGCTGGATCAAGGAAAGTTGCCAGACATTCCTAGAAGGATAACTCCCAGCTATTGGGTACTGCTCATGCGTTACAATATGGTGACCAAGTGCTTAATAGCGATGATTTATTTCCAGTAAGTCGGCCCATCTAACGTATTTGTTATCATATGAAAAGATTTGTATTTTATTCTAATTATCAGATACATAATTAAATAAACCAAAGCGGACATTACGCAGGTCCTCCATCAACACTGAGAGCGACGTCATGAAACGACCTCCTGTTCTCTGGATCCTCTGCAGCTAATTTCATTAATTTATCACCTTGTAAAGGTCTTCCACGTTTGCGCCTTATGAACTTCTTGTATTGATGGCTGACTCCTGGGTGTGTTTTTTTTTCTTTATGTTCAATTGTGTGTTCATGTGACTGTACGTAGCGTACCCACGCGAATTCACACAGTGTGTATATGCACATAACAGCATCCTCTGTGTGTCTTTATATATGCTTTTAGGTGCCGATGTGTATGGTTTCAGTTAATAATAATAATAATAATAATAATAATAATAATAATAATAATAATAATAATAATAATAACAATAATAATAATAATAATAATAATAATAATAAAAATAATAATAATACAAATAATACTAATACTAATAATAATAATATTACTAATAAAAATAATAATAATAATTATTATTATTTTTGTTATTATTAAGGTGATAAAATAGTGACGAACGTATGGCTATTGCGGGAGGCTGGGGGCGAAAAAAAGTAGTAATAGGTGTAGTAGTAGTAGT
>NW_024749038.1:0-10000 GCF_018991925.1 Homarus americanus
TGCACAACAGAGACGTGACTGACCACCCGGGCGGCTAGCGAGCAGATCAGTGGTGAAGAGGATAAAAGTTAGTGAAAAATTAATTGTTTTGTTACTTATGTATTTATTTTTATGTTTTAGGTATATTGGTAGAAACTTTGCCCAATAAATTTTGTTTCTGCTTATGCTGTTATATATCTTTTGTTGACCTGACATTCTGTCTCATTTATACACAATTGCAGGGCTTCAATTGTTTCTCTTACAACACAACACAACATACATACTGTGTGTATATATATATATACCTGTCACATAATAAATTAAAATAAATATCCATATTGTATTTGTTGTACATAAAATGAATTTCCAATAAAAAGAATCAAAGTTCTATCAGCTGATCACAAGAGTCTAGTAGTCAAAGGAAGACTATTTTTATTGTACACTTAACTCATCAAATTTAATAGATAATTTTATAATTTATAATAAAAGTATTTAGATCTATTTTTATCTATTATAACTACATTTATATTTTCTTTGGGTTTAGTTACAGGTAGTCATGTGACCCCGAGGTGTGTGCCGTAGTCTGCTGGTCACTTCCTCTTCACCTCCGGCTGCGCCATCTTAAGGGTAAGGTGGAGTACTGTGGTGTCTTTCTAAGGTTAATGGCTTTTGTTAATACTATTTACACATCTAAGTTAATATTTTAGTAACGTAAAGAAAATATAAGACTGATAATAAGGTTTTGGTGCTGTGAGGATTATGTATTTAATAGTGTTCCATAATGAAGCCGGTGAACCGTCAGTAAGGAGGTTTAAGAGAATTTATCTACGGTTTTTATCCAACACGTAAATCGAAAAGTAAAGGAGGATGCTATAACAAACAATTGACTCTACTATTGTGTTATTTGAAGGAAAACCAAAGTAATGTTTAGTGGTGATAGTGGTGACCGGTACTATCACCCGGGGTCAGATAGATGTCTTATAATTTTACAAGTTTGCTCATACAGGGTAATAGACGTTATGTAATGATCTCGGGTGTAGTTTGGTTGGTAGTCGTTTACTCTAAAGTGGGTAACATCATGCTTAAGTTAGGGGCCAACATAAGATATTCTTGCTTGGAAATAGTGTATTGTTTTGGTGATACACAGACAAGGACAGTCCCGGGTTATTAAACCTTGGGTATTGTTTTAAAAGATGCCCATAATGGCCCACAATATTTTTGGGTTTAGTTCTAGTTAAATTTGTATAAGCGCACCCAACTCTGTTAGAAAGTCAAAAATATATTTCTCTAGTGTATTTGTGTGTCCTGAGACCGATTATGACATTCCTTTTTGGCGGAAATTAGCCTTTTTTTTTTTTAGCGATTTTTTTTTCATTTGACGCTTTCCAAGAAAAAAGTGCCTAAGCGACTAACAAATACACAATAAAACACTAGAAAAACAATAACCAAACCTAACCTAACCTGACTTAACTTAACTGACTCTCACCATATGATGGAATCACCTATTTCTTACCTTATTGGCCTGGTTCTTGTTTGTCGTTACATTCTGGGATACTTACCCAACGCCACATATGTTGGTCTTTGCGATATTTACATTGTCTTGCTCTTAGTACACTTTACTGAGGTTGGAAGAACACCATGCGATCGAAAAAATGCTATAGTTTCTACGTTAATTTTTTTTCCAAAAACTCGCAATCAGCTCCATATACTTTGTGACACCCATCGCAGACTTCCATGGTCGGAACTGAACTTGAATTTCAAAATGAGACCCAAAATGAAACTTGATTTTGATTGGGCCAAATATACTCTGAATTAGCAAAAACGCTTTTGATTGGCCGCGTGACGTGTACGGGTACGCATGCGCGTCATGATTTATGAAGGAGACGCGAGACACACGCAGTGTTAGGTGAGAGGCAGACGATAATGGCGGGATGTTAATGGAAGAAAATAGAAAAATTTTTGGAAAAGCTGTTATACATTTCCGCCGGTAATGTAATAGATGAAAATTATATTATAATTAGACGTCTTATTCGAATATGATAATAGATTAGTGGTAGGAATGAACGGTGCTACAATAATACCAAAAAAATTATGGCAAAGCGAATACAAAATACAAAAAAAAAAGAGAAAAAAAATAAACCTAACCTAACCGACTCACCATTTGATGGAATCACTTATTTCTTACCCTATTGGCTGTCTCTTTGTCTTTGGGATAAGGGACGTGTTCCCACAATGCCACATATGTTGGTCTTGACGACATTTACATTCGTTCCTGCATTTAGGACACTTTACTGAGGTCGGGAGAACACCATGATATCGAAAAAATGCTGTAGTTTCTTCGTTTTTTTTTCCCCAAAACTCTCAATCAGCTCCATATAATTGAAGTGACACCCATCGCAGACTTCCATGGTCGGAAACGAATTTTGAAATATGAGACCCAAAATAAAAATCGAATTTGATTGGGCCAAGAATACTGCGAATTAAACCACAAATCATTTTAATTGGTTGCCCCCCAAAAAACTCTTTTGATTGGCCACGTGACGTGTACGGAAACACATGCGCTTGATGATCTGTGAAGGAGACACGCAGTGTGGGAGGTGAGGTAGGCGATAATGGTGGAAGATTAATGGAAGAAAATTAAGAAAATTTTGGATACGCTATCTGTTATTATACATTTGCGACGGTAATGTAATAGAAGAAAATTATCTTATAAGTAGATGTCTTATTCGAATATGGTAATAAATTAGGGGTAGGAATGTGGGGTGCGAAAATGCAATAATAGCCAGTTCTATGTACTGTATATCATCATTTCTAGGTAACATTTTACTTTCACACAACCATGGAATCATAAGAATTTCATCTTTGCACTCAATAGTTTAGACATTTCTAAGACACTTTTCTTCTATGATGATTCCCTCACAAATGACTTAAAAATAACCTAACCTTATCTCATCTCACCTCTTTGGAACCCCCAGTGCAAAGATGAAATTCTTAAGATTCCATGGTTGTGTGAAAGTAAAACAATATCCAGATGGCTATCACTAGAAGTTGTGATTACGTTTATATTTTTCACATGTTAGAACATAAGAAAATAAGGAGTCTGCAATAGGCCGGTTGACCTGTTCATGGCAGCTCCTGTCTGGGGTTACTACCACTCTCTATCGTCCATGAATCTGTCTAGTCTTCTTTTAAAACTTTCCAGCATCTCGGCACTTACTACAAAGTTGCTAAGCTTGTTCCACTCGTCTACCACCCTATTTGTGAACCAGTTCCTCCCTATCTCCTTCCTAAACCTAAACTTATCCAACTTAAATCCGTTGCTACAAGTCCTAACCTGCTTGCATATTATAAGAACTTTATCTATATCTCCTTTATTGATTCCTTTCACCCACTTAAATACTTCTATCATATCTCCCTGCACTCTTCGTCTTTCTAGGGAATGCAAGTTTAGTTTCTTTAATCTATCTTGATAGAGAAGGTTTCTAAGTCCCGGAATCATTTTCGTCATTCTTCGTTGCACTGACTCAAGTGAACTGATATCCATTCTATAATAAGGGCACCAGAACTGAACAGCATAATCAAGGTGCGGTCTGACTAGCGCAAGATATAGTTGCGAGATGACTTCTGCATTCTTATTACTTACACTTCTAGATATAAAATCTAATACTCTGTTTGCCTTATTTCGAACATTAATGCATTGTTTTCTAGGCCGTAGGTCCGGGCTTACAAGTACCCCTAAGTCTCTTTCACAAGTCGACTTCTCTAGGTTGATGTTGTTAAGGCTGTATACATTGATTGTATCAATTTTGTTTTTTCCAATGCTGCACTTGCTGGTGTTGAATTTCTTTTGCCATTTTTCTGACCACTGCTGCAGTTTATTTAATTCCCCCTGTGGTGCATTTGCATCCTGCCCTGAATTAATCTGCCGCCCTATTTTGGTGTCATCCGCAAACTTGCTTATGTACATTATGAACAAGAGTGGGCCCAGTTACACAGCCTCACTCAGATTTAAAACCATCTACTCTGACCCTCTGTGTTCTATCGGTGCGCCATGATTTTATCTAATTTAAAACTTTCCCCTTGATACCATGAGCCTTAACTTTTCTCAGAAGCCTCTGATGCAGTACTGTCAAATGCTTTGCTAAAGTCTAAGTAAATAACATCGTAATTTTCGTCATTATCCATTACCTCATAGACTTAACTAAAACAAACTTCAGCAGATTTGTTAGACAAGATTTTCCCTTTGTAAACCCATGTTGAGAGTCGTAGATTAATTTTTATCTCTAAATACAATCAGATGCTATTTGCGATAATTGATTCAAGAAATTTCCCCACTACTGTTGTCAATCTAATCTGCCGGTAATTTGATGCTGTTGCACTGTCTTCCTTTTTGAATATGGGTGCTACATTTGCCTGTGTCCACAAGTCTGCCTCAACTCCCGTGTCTAATGATATTGTAAATATATTTACGAGGAGTCCACTAATCTGTTCCTTACACTTTCAAAACTCGATGGAAAATTTCATCCGGTCCTGGAATGTTCTTTGGATGATAGTAATAAAAATGATACAACAATGCACAGAACCTCATAGAACCTTATTTATTCAAATACACACACCTACCTAACCTGACATCCTTCCCCTGGATCCCCTGCCATTTTAAACAGAAAGTACCCGGCACTTAAACTGACATCTGGTACCAATAAAAGCAACTTTGTTGAAGCATTGTGGTGTAATTTTACCTTTTTCTGGATATGAGAGTACGCTCAGACCAAGTGGCTCGGTTGTATTACGGAACAAAGAAAGTGGAAGACAACACTGCTGCCATGGCAGGTTTGCTTGGGGGAAATATTTACGGTAGATGGTTAATTTCTTCACGTACAAAGCCCGTAGACATAATTTTAGTGCCTTATAATCAGTTTTCACCGTGTTTTACCCCCTTAATTTCTCCACCCTGCCCACTACAGGTGATTTATGTTCATAGATAGAGAAAAAACTAACAAATAAACAAAATGCTTGTATAAATAAAATAAAAATGTATCATTTTTATTTACTATCAGCCAAATAACTTCTAAAAAAAAATTTGATGAAATTGAACTTCGGCTGGTGTTCGCCATCTGGTCCAGTGCAGGACTGTATTGTCATTTATATTTTTCAAGTATTGTAACTAGGCTTTATTCATCTTATAACTGTCCTACAGCAGTTCAGTAGTACAGTGTCTGAAACAAAGGGTATAACATAATGAGATTATAGAATACTGAAATATAGATTAGACATTTAGGCAGTAATTCCTTGTCCATATAGCTATGGAAAAACTAAAGCATTACATCCCTGAGACATACATTAGTACATAAGAACAATACAGAGGTAAGCCACAAGGGGTCTGTCCATTTCGTCACCACTGCTTTACCCGTTTCGTCACCACTGCTTTACCCGTTTCGTTACCACTGCTTTACCCGTTTCATCACCGCGTTCATTCCCATCATCATTTCAAGGGCAATATATTCCAGAAAATTCTTACATAACTAATACAGTGTACATCAATATATACACAAAAATAACTGTTGCTTGGGATAGAATATAATCAAAACACCCACAATAGTTTACAAAATTGTATTTCAAAATTATGCTTCGACATAACAATACATTGGATCTTGCAAGCATCTCGCTTAAACAATTTATTAAAGACTAAAATGAAATGAAAATAAAAACATTGTTAATACACCTGCAATCGTCTCACTTAAACAATATGTGAAAGACTAAAATTTACTCATGCAAGCTTGGCAGAACACAATGTCAAATTTTTTTTTTGGGGGGGGGGGGGAAATTGGAAGTGGTGATATTTTTAATTCATATTCATCCCACAGCTTCCAGAGATGGACTTGTTTGGCATGATTTGCTTTTCTTGTGCACAATTTTAGCTTGTGCTGAGCAACTACTTAGTTGTAATTGCAAATCAACCATTGAGGCTTCTCTGTGAAGAAGAGGGTAGAGCGAGATTGTTCTTTGCTGCTCGGTGGTTTATGCGCTGGTGCCAATTCACCTTCATTTGTTCTGTATTTTGTTTATTTTTCAACGTTTTAATCATTTTCTTTATTAAATAATTAATATTCATGTATAATAATAATACTTCTCGGGTCGTCTGTATACATGTGTAATTTGTATTCGTGTAAAATAATAGTTTACAATTTGTCACTAATACCAGCGACTGTTAGTGGTGATGAAATGGGGTGTATCCAACCACAAGTCCATATTACAAGTATTTTAACTGATATGACTCCCCCCAACTGGACAGGGCTTTGATGTAGAGGAAACGTGTGGGGTAAAGAAACCTTTGAGCAGCTTATCTAACCTTTCCTAACTTGTAACAATCCTAAAACCATAGAAAGTTTTTACCTCACTGTGTTGTTGGTGTTTGGCATGTTGTGGTGGTCTTCTGTCTTCAAATGAGGAAAGACCATAAACATGATATTGATTTTTAACATTTTGATAAGTTAGGTTAAGTCAGGTTTTCAAAGGTTTGTTTGGTGTTCTTTGTATTATTTTACCCCACAGTTTCCCTCTACTTCAAAGCCCTGCCCACTTTGAACAGCCAATACTGTAATTTTTGGGTAATATAAAGTTGTGACTGAAATGTAATTGAATATTTTTTAATTTTTTGGTAAATTTGCATTTTCAACCAAAATGGCTTGAGTTGAGCAATCTGTTTTTCCGATGATTTGGACGATGGTTGCCACCGGTGAATTGCCGCTGCCCTATTTATGGTAAATAATCAAGTTTTTGGCCTACATACCTGTACAGATGTTTCATTACTGCCATATGAATAGTTTACCTCTAAATTCCCTCTTTCATGCCCTGTCTACTATGGGTAGTTTTATCAAAGGGCGGAGGAAAACAAAGAAATTTAAAAATATTTGCAGTAAAGGACTACTGTACTGTACTGTACTGTACTGTATTTTACCTGGGAACATATTCTTCCTGTACAGAATGGGAAGATCCACCTGATGGAATTGGCTGTTTTATAAATTTTGCAGAGCAATTATTGAGATGTTACACTGTAAATTGAATCATTATTATCAACTCCCCTGATTGAACAGATTGTAGATAGACGGTGCACTGTAAGGGTCTTTACAAGTTACAACTCTTAGTTAAGTTTCCTTTGGTATTGTAATAATTGTATGCAGCTTGACTCCTTTTAAGAGGTACAATATATTATTAATTACTACATTATCTTCCAGAAGGAAAAATGTTCAGCACGCTGTGGGAATCGTCAAAGAACTCGCCATTCAGCCGGCCATTTGAGGCTCATTGTGATGCCCCAAATAAGGAACTTGTGAAAAGAAGGAACATTTCTGCAGCTAATGCTGGTGTGTAAAGTTAAATTTTTATACCTAAAGTTTTTACTAGAGACTTAAATAATAACCCTATGTACTGTGGAAATGGACGTCACGGAGTCAGCTGGGTGATTGTGTGGCCGAATTGTCAGGTCACCCAGAGGATGGTTTGAGTTTGGAAGGAGCTATTTTTTGTACTGTACAGGTAAACCTTGGTAAAAGATAGGGTTAGGTTCCTGAAAACCCATCATTAAGTGAAATATCATAAATAAGGAACATTATAACATGGGGTTCAATGGGATACATTACCAGCCAGTCCCCAAACACATATATTACAGAAAAAACAATTTCTACACTAATAAAGTCAATGTAAAACAATTAAATTAAACAACACTCACCACATCATGAAGAATAAGCCTTGAAGGCTAAGGGGACTCTTGTAGGTGGAGTGGAGACGTCACTCTGACTCCCACACAGCATCTGGGGAGTCTTGTGCCACGTCATTGTCAAGCTTCACCTCGGAGACGTAGTTGTCTTGGATACCTTGACCTTCCCAGACGTTTTCAAAGTTACACTGCTCACTTCACAGTCACAAAAACAATGATAGCAGACGACACTGCTCACATCATTTTTACAACAACAGAGGCAAAGCACTTTACGGTCACAAAAACACAGAAATATCACTTCAGACACCATAACACAGTTCAGTCTTTGTTAGTGCTGTCCTCTCACTATGCTGAACGATAATCATGGAGCTACACGATGACAGGAAGATGCGATGGACAAAGTACCAAGCACGGAAATGTAATGCATGGGTTGGCCGTGTAGCGGCACATTGGTAGATATTACCGCAGCTGACAAGTGCAGCGTGAGATGCGTGATGCAAATGGTTAAATATTGTTTTCTTATACAGTGTCACTGACCTGATGTAGAAAAATATAATTTGCATTGCTGGGATCCTTGCAAGACAGCGATTAGTTTGAGTATATACAACCTATAGTTTGCACTAGAGATAAAATAGCACTGACTGCTGATGGATAAAGCTAATTTTTTTATCATACTGTATTTAGCGAGATGGTTTCAATTCATGACCATCGTTAAAGCAGAATATCAATGAATGATACGATCATTTATCAAGGTTTACCTGTACTTAAAATATGTGCTATTGGATTTTATGATATGCTATACAGTCTCTTCTCGACTTGAGACCGGGTTCCGTCCCGACAACCAGGTTGTAAGTCGAAAAGGCGAAAATAATACATAGAAATTCTAAAATGAAATACAGTACAGTAAAAGTAATCAATAATGAAAAATGAACAAAGTGTTACTGTGCACTTACCTTTAATGTAGTCAGCTGAATGCACACAGAGCCTCAATAATTTTTTAATTAAGCATGGAGACTACATTAATTGGATGAAGCAGAGGAGACAGGGCTGGGTAGGTCATCAAGTTCACTTTCTTCAAACAGGCTAACATACTTAATTGTTGAAGGTATTGAATCATCTTTAGGGAGTGAAGAGGCAGCAGTGGTGGGGTATGAGGAGACAGCAGTGGGGAACTTCTTAAAAAATATGTCCAATTTAGACTGCACAGTTTGCCTTTTCTTTTCATTGTAAATCTCCCTGTAGCAAGCAAGTGCATCTTGGATCAGTCTGTCAACTTTTGCAAAATGCTTAACATTTTGATACATTTCTTCAAACATTTGCATTCCCTTATTAATAGTAGCAAATGCCTCTGCCATATGTTTCACTGATAACTTCTTGGGGGTGCAGGTTCTTCTTTTACATTTTCTCTTCTTCCTCTGCAAATTTCTGTGCCTCCAGTTCAATAAGATCCTCGTTACTTAGCTCTTCTGCTACACTTTCCACCAACTGCTCAACATCTTCATTATCAATTTCTAACTCCAGAGGTTTACCCATCTGCACTATCTTGTTACTAATCTCAGAAATTGTTTATCTTCATTAAATCCTTTGAAACTGTTCACATATCTTTTCAGAACCTTCTTCCATATTCCATTCATGCATTGACCTGTAACCTCATCCCATGCTGCAGCTATGTACATTGGAAAATGTTGGAGTTCTTCCAAAACTCTCTTGAGAGTTTTCTCACCTTCAGTAGCAGCAATACCCTGAGTGAAGGTCGTATGTAAATAATACGCTTTAAAGGCAGCAATAGCACCTTCATCCATGGGTTGGATGATAGAGGTAGTGTTAGGTGGAAGGTAGACTACCTTAACATCAGGGTGCATGTCGTCCAGGTGTGGTGGGTGTCCCGGAGCATTATCTAAAATTAAAAAATTCTTGAAATCAACCCCTTGTTGCAGACAATACTCTTTGGCTCGTGGAATGAAACAACTCGGGAATCAATCCTCAAACATTTGGTAGGGTCATCCATGCTTTCTTATTACTGTGATAAAACACTGGCAGTGTGTGCTTGCTGACATTTTTAAAAGCCCTTGGGGTTCTCTGAATGGTATATCATGAAGGGTTTTACCTTGAAACCAGCTACATTCCCCTCCAACAGAAGTGTGATTTGGTCTTTGAATGCCTTGAATCCTGGCATGGTTTTCGCCTCTGTGGATGTATGTCCGTTCTGGCATGCGCTTCCAGAATAAGCCAGTTTCATCCACATTAAATATTTGCTCAGGCAAATAATTTCCCTCCACGATGATACGATCTAGCTCCTTAAAA
>NW_024749039.1:0-10710 GCF_018991925.1 Homarus americanus
TCACTACGTTCGGTTACCGTGTTGCTCTCACAACCCTGCAGTCCTTCCTCCTCCTACACAACCACTGCAAGTCCTTCCCTCACTCCTATCCAACCCTGCAAGTCCTTCCTCTCACTTCAACCCTGCAAGTCCTTCCCTCACTCTACACAACATGCAAGTCCTTCCCTCACTCCTACACAACCCCTGCAAGTCCTTCCCTCACTCCTACTCAACCTGGATGTCCTTCCTTAACTCCTAACCAACCTGCAGGTCCTTCTTTCACTCCTGTACAACAGGCAAGTCCTTCCTCACTCTACACAACAACACAGTCTTCCCTCCTCTACTCCTTCCTGATAATCATTCACTTAACTCCTCCCCCAACCCCTGCAAGTCCTTCCCTCCTCCTACACACAACCTGCAGTCCTTCCCTCACTCCTACACAACACTGCAAGTCCTTCCCTCACTCCTACAACCCTGCAAGTCCTTCCTTCCACTCCTACACACACCCTGCAAGTCCTTCCCTCACTCCTACACAACCCTGCAAGTCCTTCCCTCACTCCTACTCAACCTGGATGTTCCTTCCTCAACTCTAACCAACCCTGCAAGTCCTTCCTCACTCCTACACAACAGTGCAAAGTCCTTCCCTCACCCCTACAACATGGCAAGTCCTTCCCTCACTCCTACACAACACTGCAGTCCTTCCCTCCTCCCTACACAACCCTGCAAGTCCTTCCCTCACTCCCCACAACAGTTAAGTCCTTCCTCACTCCTACACAACATTGCAAGTCCTTCCTCACTCCTACACAACCTGCAAGTCCTTCCCTCCTCTACAACAGGGCAAGTCCTTCCCTCACTCCTACACAACACTACAAGTCTTCCCTCACTCTACACAACACTACAGAGTCCTTCCCTCCTCTACAATACCTAGAGTCCTTCCCTCACTCCTACACAATGCAAGTCCTTCCCTCACTCCTACACAATACTACAAGTCCTTCCCTCACTCCTACAATACTACAAATTCCTTCCTCACTCCTACACCTGCAAGTCCTTCCCTCACTCCTACACAATACTACAAGTCCTTCCCTCACTCCTACACAACTTCTACGTCCTTCCCTCACTCCTACAATACTGCAAGTCCTTCCCTCACTCCTCTACAATACTACAAATCCTTCCCTCACTCATACACAATATTACAAGTCCTTTCCGCACCCCAGCACAAAACTACAAGTCCTTCCCTCAGTCCTACACAAAACTACAAGTCCTTCCCTCACTGATACACAACACTACAAGTCCGTCTCTCACTCCTACACCACACTAAAGTCCTTCCATCACTCCTACACAACCCTGCAAATCCTTCCCTCACTTCCACACAACCCTGCAAGTCCTTCCCTCACTCCTACACAAACCTGGATGTCCTTCCTTAACTCCTAACCAACCCTGCAAGTCCTTCTTTCACTCCTACACAACAGTGCAAGTCCTTCCCTCACTCCTACAAAACAGGGCAAGTCCTTCCCTCACTCCTACACAACATTGCAAGTCCTTCCCTCACTCCTACAAAACACTGCAAGTCCTTCCCTGACTCCTACACAACCCTGTAAGTCCTTCCCTCACTCCTACACAACAGGTTAAGTCCTTCCCTCACTCCTACACAACATTAAGGTCCTTCCTCACCCCACTCATTCCTGCAAGTCCTTCCCCACCCTACACAACAGGGCAAGTCCCTTCCCCACTCCCACACAACAATGTCCTCTCACTCCTACACAACCCTGCAAGTCCTTCCTTCACTCCTACACAACAGGGCAAGTCCTTCCCTCACTCCTACACAACAGTGCAAGTCCTTCCCTCACTCCTACACAACATTGCAAGTCCTTCCCTCACTCCTATACAACAATGCAAGTCCTTAACTCACTCCTACACAACCCTGCAAGTCCTTCCCTCACTCCTACAAAACCCTGCAAGTCCTTCCCTCACTCCTACTCAACAGGGTAAGTCCTTCTCTCACTCCTACACAACCGTGAAAATCTTTCCCTCACTCCTACTCAACCCTGGATGTCCTTCCTTAACTCCTAACCATCCCTCCAAGTCCTTCTTTCACTCCTACACAACAGTGCAAGTCCTTCATCACTCCTACACAACATGGCAAGTCCTTCCCTCACTCCTACACAACATTGCAAGTTCTTCCCTCACTCCTACACAACATTGCAAGTTCTTCCCTCACTCCTACTCAACCCTGCAAGTCCTTCCCTCACTCCTACACAACAGGGCAAGTCCATCCCTCACTCCTACACAACATTGCAAGTTCTTCCCTTACTCCTACTCAACCCTGCAAGTCCTTCCCTCACTCCTACACAACAGGGCAAGTCCTTCCCTCACTCCTACACAACATTGCAGTGCCTCTCCTACTCCCAACCCTGCAAGTCCTTCCCTCACTCTACACAACATTGCAAGTTCTTCCCTGCTCTACAACATTGCAAGTTCTTCCCCTCACTCTACCGCTTGTTAAATTCTTCCTCCCACTCCTACACAACATTGCAAGTCCTTCCCTCACTCCTACACAACCCTGCAAGTCCTTCCCTCACTCCTACACAACATTGCAAGTCCTTCCCTCACTCCTACACAACACTGCAAGTCCTTCCCTCACTCCTACACAACCCTGCAAGTCCTTTCCTCACTCCTACTCAACCCTGCAAGTCCTTCCCTCACTCCTACACAACAAAGCAAGTCCTTCCGTCACTCCTACACAACATTGCAAGTCCTTCCCTCACTCCTACACAACCCTGCAAGTCTTTCCCTCACTCCTACACAACCCTGCAAATCCTTCCCTCACTCCTACAGCCCTGCAGAGTCCTTCCCTCACTCTCTCAACCTAGATGTCCTTCCTTACTCTCGCCCATAAGTCCTTCCCTCACTCTACAACCCCGCAAATTCATTCCCTCCTCCCTAATCAACCTGAATGTCCTTCCTTGCTCCTAACCAACCCTGCAAGTCCTTCCGTCACTCCCTACACAACAGGGCAAGTCCCCTTCCATCACTCCTACACAACCCTGCAAGTCCTTCCCTCACTCCCACACAACCCTGCAAGTCCTTCCTTCACTCCTACACAAACCTGGATGTCCTTCCTTAACTCCTAACCAACCCTGCAAGTCCTTCTTTCACTCCTACACAACAGTGCAAGTCCTTCCCTCACTCCTACACAACAGGGCAAGTCCTTCCCTCACTCCCTACCAACCCTGGATATTCCTTAACTCACAACCATCCTCCAAGTCCTTCCTTCACTCCTACACAACAGTGCAAGTCCTTCCCTCACTCCCTACACAACAGGGCAAGTCCTTCCCTCACTCTACACAACCTTGCAAGTCCTTCCTCACTCCTACTCAACCCTGGATGTCCTTCCTTACTCTAACCAACCTGCAAGTCCTTCCTCACTCCTACACACAACTTACACAAGTCCTTCCCTCACTCCTACACAACACTACAGTCCTTCCTTCCTCTACACAATACTAAGTCCTTCCTCCTCCTACACAACAATGCAAGTCCTTCCCTCACTCCTACACAACCCTGCAGTCCTTCCCTCACTCTACAAAACCCTGCAAGTCCTTCCCTCCCCTCTCCTTGAGTAGAGTCCTTCCCTCACTCCCCTACACAACCGTGCAATCTTTCTCACTCCCCTCAACCCTGAGATGTCCTTCCTTAACTCTATCCATCCCTCCAGTCCTTCTTTCACTCTACACAACAGTGCAAGTCCTTCCTCACTCCTACACAACATGGCAAGTCCTTCCCTCACTCCCTACAACTTGCAGTTCTTCCCTCACTCCTACACCACAGGGCCCTTCCCTCACTCCTACTCAACCCTGCAAGTCCTTCCCTCACTCCTACACAACAGGGCAGTCCTTCCCTCACTCCTACACAACATTGCAAGTCCTTCCCTCACTCCTACACAACCCTGCAAGTCCTTCCCTCACTCCTACACAACAGGGCAAGTCCTTCCCTCACTCCTACACAACATTGCAAGTCCTTCCCTCCTCCCTACTCAACCCTGCAGTCCTTCCCTCACTCCTACACAACATTGAAGTCCTTCCCTCACTCTACACAACATTGCCAGTTCTTCCCTCACTCCTACAACATTGCAAGTCCTTCCCTCACTCCTACACAACATTGCAAGTCCTTCCCTCAGTCTCATCACAACCACTACAAGTCCTTCCCTCACTCCCTACACAACATTGCAAGTCCTTCCTCCAGTCCTACACCCCCCTGCAAGTCCTTCCCTCACTCCCTACACAACCCTGCAAGTCCTTCCCTCCTCCTACACAACATTGCAAGTCCTTCCCTCACTCCTACACAACCCTGCAAGTCCTTCCCTCCTCTACACAACCTGCAAGTCCTTCCTCACTCTAAAACCCTGCAAGTTCCCTCACTCTACACACACCACAAGTCCTTCACTCCCTACACAACCCTGCAAGTCCTTCCCTCACTCCTACTCAACCCTGGATGTCCTTCCTGCTCCTACACAACCCTGCCAGGTCCCCCTCACTCCTACACAACCCTGCAGGTCCTTCCCTCACTCCTAATCAACCCTGGATGTCCTTCCTTAACTCCTAACCAACCCTGCAGTCCTTCCCTCACTCCCTACACAACAGGGCAGGTCCTTCCTCAGTCACAACCCTGCAAGTCCTTCTCACTCTACCCCTCCTGCAGTCCTTCCCTCAGTCTTTCTTCCTACCGTCCTTCCTCACTCCTACTCCTTCTAGATGTCCTTCCTGCTCCTACACAACCCTGCAAGTCCTTCCCTCACTCCCTACACAACCCTGCAAGTCCTTCCTCTCTACTCAACCTGAGATGTCCTTCCCCAACTCTAACCATCCTCCAAGTCCTTCCTTCACTCCTACACAACAGTGCAGTCCTTCCCTCACTCCTACACAACAGGGCAAGTCCTTCCTCACTCCTACACAACCTTGCAAGTCTTCCCTCACTCCTACTCAACCCTGGATGTCCTTCCTTAACTCTAACCAACCCTGCAGTCCTTCCACTCCTACCACACAACTTTCAAGTCCTTCCCTCCTCCTACACAATACTACAAGTCCTTCCTTCACTCCCTACAATACTACGTCCTTCCTCACTCCTACACAACCCTCTGCAACCTTCCCTCACTCCTACACACAACAGCCAAGTCCTTCCTCCTCCTTCTCCAACTCTGCAGTCCCCCTGCTCTACACAACAAGGCAAGTCCTTCCCTCTCTACACAACATTGCAAGTCCTTCCTCACTCCTACTCAACCTGCAAGTCCTTCCCTCACTCCTACACAACAGGGCAAGTCCTTCCCTCACTCCTACACACAACAAAAGTCCCCTCCTCTACACTACACCACCATAACCTTCCCTCACTCCCACACACAACAGCGCAAGTCCTTCCCTCACTCCTACACAACATTGCAAGTCCTTCCTCACTCCTACTCAACCCTGCAAGTCCTTCCCTCACTCCTACACAACAGGGCAAGTCCTTCCCTCACTCATACCTAACATTGCAAGTTCTTCCCTCACTCCTACACAACACTGCAAGTCCTTCCCTCACTCTCCTACACAACCCTCGCTCCTTCCCTCAGTCCCTACAACAGGGCAAGTCCTTCCCTCACTCCTACACAGGGCAGGTCCTTCCCTCACTCCTATACAACACCATGAATCCTTCCCTCACTCCTCCCACAACCCTGCAGGCCTTCCCTCCTCCTACAACCCTGCAAGTCCTTCCTTCACTCCTACACAACCCTGCAAGTCCTTCCCTCACTCCCCACAACAGGCAAGTCGTTTCCTTCACTCTACACAACCCTCCAAGTCCTTCCCTCACTCCTACACAACAGGGCAAGTCCTTCCCTCACTCCCTACACAACACTTCATGTCCTTCCTCACTCCTACACAACCTGCAAGGTCCTTCCCTCACTCCTACACAACCCTGCAAGTCCTTCCCTCACTCCTACACAACCCTGCAAGGTCCTTCCTCACTCCTACACAAAGGGCAGAGTCCTTCCCTCACTCCCTACACAACACTTCATGCCCTTCCCTCCTCCTACACAACCCTGCAAGTCCTTCCTCCTCCCTCTCAACCCTGCATGTCCTTCCTTCACTCTACACAACCCTGCAAGTCCTTCCCTCACCCTACACAACCCATGAGTCCTTCCCTCTCCTTAATCAGCCTAGATGTCCTTCCTTAACTCCTAACCAACCCTCCAGTCCTTCCTTCACTCTACACAACAGTGCAAGTCCTTCCCTCACTCCCACACAACTGCAAGTCTTCCCCTCACTCCTACACAACCTTGCAAGTCCTTCCCTCCTCCTACTCAACCCTGAATGTCCTTCCTTAACTCCTAACCAACCCTGCAAGTCCTTCCCTCACTCCTACACAACACTACAGAGTCCTTCCCTCACTCCCACACAACACTACAAGTCCTTCCTTCACTCCTACACAACACTACCGTCCTTCCCTCACTCCTACACTACACCACCCTTAACCTTCCCTCACTCCCTACACACAACAGTGCAAGTCCTTCCCTCCTCCTACACAACATTGCAAGTCCTTCCCTCACTCTACACAACCCTGCAAGTCCTTCCTCACTCCCTACACAACACTGCAAGTCCTTCCCTCACTCCTACACAACATTGCAGTCCTTCCCTCCTCTACAACCTGCAGGTCCTTCCCTCACTCCTACACACAACCTGCAAGTCCTTCCTCACTCTACACAACTGCAAGTCCTTCCCTCACTCCCCTCAGGCACGGTCCTTCCCTCACTCGTCCCTTCTCTACCACCAAGTCCTTCCCTCACTCCTACACAACCCTGCAAGTCCTTCCCTCACTCCCCCTGCCCTGCAAGTCCTTCCTTCACCCTACACAACCCTACAAGGTCCTTCCCTCACTCCTACACAACAGTGCAGAGTCGTTTCCTCACTCCTACACACAACCCTGCAAGTCCTTCCCTCACTCCTACACAACAGTGCAAGTCCTTCCCTCACTCCCTACACAACACTTCAAGTCCTTCCTCACTCTACACAACCACTACAGAGTCCTTCCCTCACTCCTACACAACCCTGCGTCCTTCCCTCACTCCTACAACCCTGCAAGTCCTTCCCTCACTCCCTACACAAGGCAGGTCTTCCCTCACCACACAACACTTCCTTCCCTCACTCTACACAACACCCTGCAAGTCCTTCTCACTCCTACTCAACCCTGCAAGTCCCCCATCTCCCTACAACCCTGCAAGTCCTTCCCTCACTCCCTACACAACCCTACCAGTCCTTCCCTCACTCCTACACAACCCTGAATGTCCTTCCTCCCTAACCATCCCTACAAGTCCTTCCTTCACTCCTACACACTTGCAAGTCCTTCCCTCACTCCTACACAACCAGCAGAGTCCTTCCCTCACTCTACATGCAAGTCCTTCCCTCTCCCTACTCCTTCCTGAATGTCCTTCCTTAGCTCCTAACCAACCTGCAGAGTCCTTCCCTCACTCCTACACCACAGAGTCCTTCCTCACTCCCTACACAACACTGCAAGTCCTTCCTTCACTCCCTACACACACCCTACAAGTCCTTCCCTCACTCCCTACACAACCCTCAGTCCTTCCTCCTCCTACACAACACTGCAAGTCCTTCCCTCCTCCTACACAACTCACCAAGTCTTCCTCACTCCCCTACACAACACAGCAAGTCCTTCCCTCACTCCTACACAACCCTTGCAAATGTTCCTCACCTACACAACCTTGCAGTCCTTCCTTCACTCTACACAACCCTGCAGAGTCCTTCCTCACTCTACACAACACAGAGTCTTCCCTCACTCCTACACAACCCACCGTCCTTCCTCACTCCTACACAACCCTGCAGTCCTTCCCTCCTCCCTACACAACCCTGCGTCCTTCCCTCACTCTGTCAGCCTGAGATGTCCTTCCTTAACTCTAACCAACCCTGCAGTCCTTCCTCACTCTACACAACAGGGCAGGCTTCCTCACTCCTACACAACCCTGCAAGGTCCTTCCCTCCTCTACTCAACCCTGGATGTCCTTCCTTCTCTTAACCAACCCTGAGTCCTTCTTTCACTCCTGACAACAGGGCAAGTCCTTCCCTCTCCTCTGTACCCAAGTCCCTCACTCCCTACACAACAGTACAGTCCTTCCTCACTCCTACACACAACCCTACAGTCCTTCCCTCCTCTACTCAACCTAAATGTCCTTCCTTTCTTTCTACACAACCTGCGTCCCCCTCACTCTACACAACCCTGCAAGTCGCTTCCCTCTCCCCTCTCCCACAAGTCCTTCCCTCACTCTACAACCCTACAGTCCTTCCCTTCGCTTCTACACAACCCTGCAAGTCCTTCCCTCACTCCTACTCCTTCATTGCCCTTCCTTGCTCTAACCAACATTACAGTCCTTCCCTCACTCCTACAACCCTGCAAGTCTCCCATCCTACACAACCCACAGATGTCCTTCCTCCTCTAACACAACCCTGCAATTCTTCCTCACTCCTCACAACCGTGCAAGTCCTTCCCTCACTCTACAACCCTAGATGTCCTTCCTTAACTCACTTAAACCTGCAAGTCTTCCCTCACTCCCTACACAACATGCCGTCCTTCCCTCACTCCTACAACCCTGAATGTCCTTCCTTAACTCTAACCAACCCTGCAAGTCCTTCCCTCACTCCTACAACCGTGCAAGTCCTTCCCTCCTCCTACACCTGAGTAATCCTTCCCCACTCTAACCAACCGTGCAAGTCCTTCCCTCACTCTACACAACCCTGCAAGTCTTTCTCACTCTACACAACCTGAGTGTCCTTCCCCAACTCTCTCCAACCACTGCAAGTCCTTCCTCCTCCCTCCACACAACCACTGCAAGTCTTTCCTCACTCCTACACAACCCTGAGATGTCCTTCCTTAACTCTAACCAACCCTACAGTCCTTCCTCCACTCCTACACAACCATTACAAGTCCTTCCCTCACTCCTACACAACCTGGATGTCCTTCCCTTTCTAGCAACCCTGCAAGTCCTTCTTTCACTCTTACACAACCCTGCAAGTCCTTCCCTCACCTCCCACAACAGAAATCCCTTCTCTCACTCTACACAACAAAACCGTCCTTCCTCCTCATACAACATTGCAAATTCTTCCTCCTCCTACACAACACTGCAAGTCCTTCCCTCACTCCCCACACACAACCCTGCAACTTCCTTCCCTCACTCCTACAACAGGCATGGTCCCTCACTCCTACACAACAAACCGTCCTTCCTCCTCTCTACAACACCTGGTCCTTCCTGTCCTTCCTCACTCTACAACGCTGCAGTCCTTCCTTCACTCTACAACCCTGCAAGTCTTCCCTCACTCCTACACAACAGAGCAGAGTCCTTCCTTCACTCTACACAACAGAGCAGTCCTTCACTCACTCCTACCACAACACTTCATGTCCCTCACTCCTACACAACCCTGCAAGTCCTCCTCACTCCTACACAACCCTGCAAGTCCTTCCCTCACTCCTACACAACCCTGCAAGTCCTTCCCTCACTCCCTACAACAGGCAAGTCCTTCCCTCACTCCTACACAACACTTCATGCCTTCTCCTCCTACACAACACCGTCGTTTCCCTCACTCTACAACCTTGCAAGTCCTTCCCTCTCCTCCTACACAACCCTGCAAGTCCTTCCTCTCACTCCTACACAACAGGCAAGTCCCCACTCTCTACACTACCTGAGTCCTTCCCTCCCACTCTACACAACACCATGTCTTACCTCACTCCCTACACAAGTAAGTCCTTCTCCTCCTACACAACCCTGCGTCCTTCCTCACTCCTACACAACCCTGCAGAGTCCTTCCCTCACTCCCTACACAGCAGGGCAAGTTCTTCCCTCACTCCTACACAACTCTGCAGTCCTTCCTCACTCCTCCTTCTGAAGTCCTTCCCTCACTCTGCAACCCATGATCGCCCTCTCTCCCTACCACCGCCAGGTCCTTCCCTCACTCTACCTTCATGTCCATCCTCACTCCTACAATACCTAGTGTCCCCTTTTCACAATACTACAGTCCTTCTCACTCCTACACACCTTATCCAGTCATCCCCTAACTCCTACCAATACTACAAGTCCTTCTCTCCTCTCCTATACTAGTTCATCCCTCACTCCCCCACAACATAACAAGTCCACCCCTCACTCCTACACAATACTATAATCCTTCCCTCACTCCCACAATACTACAGGTCCTTCTCTCCTCTACACAACTTTCTGGTCCGTCCCTAACTCTACACAATACTACAAGTCCATCCCTACTCTACACAATACTGCATATGCTTCCTCACTCCACACACACTTCCAGTCATCCTATCCTACAATCCTGGCCGCTCCTGCAATAGGTCCATCCCTAGCCACAGTGCAAGTGCCCCCTCTCCCTACACAATACTACAAGTCCTCCCTCACCCACACAATATACCGAGTCCTCCTCCTACACAATACTACACGTTCATCCCTCACTCACACAACATACCAAGTCCATCCCTAGCTCTACAATGCTACAAGTCTTCTCATTCATACACAATACTGCAGGTCCCCTCACTCCCCACATGCATACCAGTCCATCCCTCATTCCTACACAACATACCGTCCTTCCTCGACCCTACACAACTTACCAGTCTTCTCTCCTCTGCACCCTTATCAAGTCCTTCCCTTCTCTGCAATACTGCTGGGCCTTCCTCATAAACATTACCCGTGCTTCC
>NW_024749040.1:5000-9648 GCF_018991925.1 Homarus americanus
CGATGTATCTGGTATTCTTGCGATTCACATGACTGACACGCAGTTTGCTGCGGCCTCATCACCCAATGGTCGTGATCCCCTCAAGAGTTGTGTATTTGCCATTTGGTCTTTTTGCGACTAACCATCACAGGTCGAGTCTCAATGAAAGGGTTTGACAGACATAGCCCAAGTTTGTGGTTTGGGTTTGGCCGGACGGCTTGTTGTTGTTTTTGACACTTGAATTTCACTCTTTTTGGGTCAAGAGGCTTATTCGCCGGTAGTAAGGAACGGACGGGCAGCCGTCCAAAGCCCCGTCCGTCCTCCTCCTCCGGTCTTCGCGCTCTCGCCCGAGTGTGGTCCACCTACAGCGTGGTGGTACCTATTTTTGGTGCGGGGCCGGGATTGTCCTCTTTCGCTGCTGGAGTTGCCAGAGCAGAGCCCGAGACCGCCCAAATCAGGAGAGTAGTAGTAGTTTTAAGAGCGCCCCGTTCTCTTTCTCTCTGTTAATGATCCTTCCGCAGGTTCACCTACGGAAACCTTGTTACGACTTTTACTTCCTCTAAATGATCAAGTTTGGACATCTTTCCGTCAGCTCGAGGCGACGACCCCAGAAAACCCTCGCGGGCAACGGGGCCGACAATCCAAGAGCGCCAGTCCGAAGGCCTCACTAAATCATTCAATCGGGAGTAGCGACGGGCGGTGTGTACAAAGGGCAGGGACGTAGTCAGCGCAAGCTGATGACTTGCACTTACTGGGAATTCCTCGTTCATGGAAACAATTAAAGCCCTAACTCATCAAGAAAGGCTTTTGAACGGGTTACCGCTCCTCTCGGAGGTGGGCAACTTGATCCCTTCAGTGTAGCGCTGCGGCGGCCCAGAACATCTAAGGGCATCACAGACCTGTTATTGCTCAATCTCGTGCGGCTAGAATTGCCGCTTATCCCTCTAAGAAGAAGTTGCGAACTGACACCATTTTCTGGAGATCCGTCGACTACTTAGTAGGCCAGAGTCTCGTTCGTTATCGGAATTAACCAGACAAATCGCTCCACCAACTAAGAACGGCCATGCACCACCACCCACCGAATCGAGAAAGAGCTCTCAATCTGTCAATCCTTCCGGTGTCTGGGCCTGGTGAGGTTTCCCGTGTTGAGTCAATTGCCGCAGGCTCCACTCCTGGTGGTGCCCTTCCGTCAATTCTCAGAAAGTTTGTTTTGGTAACCATATTCTGAACCAAAGACTTTGGTTTCGAAGCTGCCCGCTGGGTCATGGGAATAACTAACGCGGCGGATCGCTAGCTGGCATCGTTTATGGTTAGAACTAGGGCGGTATCTGATCGCCTTCGAACCTCTAACTTTCGTTCTTGATTAATGAAGCATTCCGGTAAAATGCTGTTAGGAAGTTCGTCTTGCGGACGGTCCAAGAATTTTCACCTTAGCGCCGCAATACGTATCGCCCCCGCTTGTTCATTAGTCAGTCACTTCGTTCCGAAAACCAACAAACAGAACCGGAGGTCCCATTCCATTATTCCATGCATCACCATTCGGGCCATTCAAATAGCCTGCTCTGAGCACCAATTTTTCTTAAAGTAAACTTTCCGCCACTTCGGGACACTCGACAAAGAGTATCCCGTGCAGAGCTTATGGGGCGGCTGTTCGGAGCGTGATAGTAAACACCAAGGTGCACCGCGTCAGTCCCGGAACTGAGATCCAACTACGCAGCTTTTTAAACCGCTTAAACAACTTTAATATACGCTATTGAGCTGGAATTACCGCGGCTGCTGGCACCAGACTTGCCCTCCAATGGATACTGTTAAAGGATTTAGTGTACTATTCCGGACAGTGAGGCCTCGGATGAGACTCACATCGTTATTTTTCGTCACTACCTCCCCGTGCCGGGAGTGGGTAATTTGCGTGCCTGCTGCCTTCCTTAGATGTGGTAGCCGTTTCTCAGGCTCCCTCTCCGGAATCGAACCCTGATTCCCCGTTACCCGTTATAGCCATTGTAGGCGCATAACCTACAATCGAAAGCTGATAAGGCAGACACTTGAAAGAAGCGGCGCCGGTGCGGAGACCGTGCGCTCAGCCCGAAGTTATTCAGATTCACCACAGGTGGGTTACGGACCGGGGCCCGACCAGTTTTGAACTAATAAAAGCGCTCTTCCCTTGCGGTCAGAGACCAATTGCATGTATTAGCTCTAGAATTGCCACAGTTATCCAAGTAAGTGGGTTTACAGATCCAATGAAACATAGCTGATTTAATGAGCCATTCGCGGTTTCGCCTTAAATCGGCTTGTACTTACACATGCATGGCTTAATCTTTGAGACAAGCATATGACTACTGGCAGGATCAACCAGGTAGCTGCTGCTGTTGGCGGCGCCTATCACGGCGGCCAAAATAGTGAGATTGAGAGAGAGGCAGAAGACATTGGGCGAGGGACCGCACGTTGGCCTTAGAGAAATAGCAAACCAGATGATCAGATCTAACTGCACCTTCTCTTGCTATCCTCGGCGCCGGCAGCGCCACCGTGTGTGCCAATCTCCTCCCTTATCCGCTCCTCTTTGCCCCAGCTCCAGCGAGGCAGCCGACATTGGCGAATCTCCTCCCTTATCCGCTCCTCTTCTCTTTGCCCCAGCGAGGCAGAAGACATTGGGCGAGGGACCGCACGTTGGCCTTAGAGAAATAGCAAACCAGATGATCAGATCAAACTGCACCTTCTCTCGCTATCCTCGGCGCCGGCAGCGCCACCGTGTGTGCCAATCTCCTCCCTTATCCTCTCCTCTTCTCTTTGCCCCAGCGAGGCAGCCGACATTGGGCGAGGGACCGCACGTTGGCCTTAGAGAAATAGCAAACCAGATGATCAGATCAAACTGCACCTTCTCTTGCTATCCTCGGCGCCGGCAGCGCCACCGTGTGTGCCAATCTCCTCCCTTATCCGCTCCTCTCCTCTTTACCCAGCTCCAGCGAGGCAGCCGACATTGGGCGAGGGACCGCACGTTGGCCAATCTCCTCCCTTATCCGCTCCTCTTCTCTTCTCTTTGCCCCAGCGAGGCATAAGACATTGGGCGAGGGACCGCACATTGGCCCATCTCCTCCTCTCTCTCTTTCTCTTACTGTTTGTGGGGACGTGGGCTCATGAGCGCCATCGTCGCCCAATATTGGTTAGGTTGTGTATTTCACGGGTGGGAACCGCCATCATCGTTGTTAGGTGATGGGGTAACCCAACGTGTGCTTTGACGAGTTTTGGCTGCTAAACTCTCTTTTTAGTATACTCGGCTCCCAGACTGCGCCCTGGTCGTGTTGAACCATGAGCGTTGTCTATGCACATTTAGGGTAGCCGTTTGCGCGTGGAATAGTGCAATGAATCTCGGTCAAGAGACGGTTGGGCGCTGCATTGAAGGCCGGCACAGACGCGAAGACGGGGTGATCAGCCAACGCAAGTCCGCTAAGTTGGGCAGACAGCAAGGCGAAGGGGAGCCCCGTTCCGGACTGAAAGGCCGCAGCATATGCTGTGACGGAAACTAGTAGGGTGGCGACGTGTGCGCCGAGAGAGAGAGACGGAGTAAATAATGTCCAAACGGAAGAGAGACCTGGCAAGTGTAATTGATAGAGCGCGAGCCTACTCGCCATAAGCTCGCTCCACTGCCATTCCTCTGATCCAATGAGACTAAAATCTCTCTCTCCTTCTGCTCCAGCCATTGCAGGGCAGGGAAGCGACGGCAATTTTGGTTGTTGTTTTTGAATGCCGAATATGTGTGTGAAGGCACCCTCTCCCCTTAATATAGTGAAATAGTGCAATCCAGCATACAAGGTCGGACGATAGGACATTCACCGTACCGCACCTCGAGAGTGGATGTTGGGTAAGGTTAAAACCGGACTGTTCGCAGACAGCCGAATAACCCGGTTCCGGACTAATTGGTGGATGCATCATCATCATGATGCTGCTGCTGTCGCGGAAACCGCAGTGGCGACGTGAGAGAGTAATAATGTTCAATAGGGAGAGCGACCTGGCTAGTGTAATTGATAGATCGCGAGCCTACTCGCCATTAGCCCGCTCCACTGCCATTCCTCTGACCCAATGAGACTATTCTCTCTCTCGCTCTCCTTCTGCTCCAGCCATTGCAGGGCAGGGAGAGGAAATCGACGGCAATTTTGGTTGTTGTTTTTGAATGCCGCGTTTTGCTTCGCAGAGGCGCCGAAGCGCTCCGCTGGGGGGCGGAAGATATTTCACATCGAATATGTGTGTGAAGGCACCCTCTCCCCTTAATATAGTTAAATAGTGCAATCCAGCATACAAGAGCGGACGATAGGACAGTCACCGTACCGCACCTCGAGAGTGGAAGTTGTTTGATCGTTTGTTAGGCAAGGTTAAAACCTGACTGTTCGCGAACAGCCGAATAACCCGGTTCCGGACTTACAATAGACGCAACATCATGATGCTGCTGCTGTCGCGGAAACCGTGGTGGCGACGTGCGCGCCGAGAGAGTAATAATGTTCAATTGGGAGACAGACCTGGCTAGTGAAATTCATAGATCGCGCTCCACTGCCATTCCTCTGACCCCATGAGACTATTTTCTCTCTCTCTCTCTTCTTCTTCTGCTGCTGCTGCTGCTCCAGCCATTGCAGGGCAGGGCAGGGAAAGCGACGGCCACTTTGGTTGTTGTTTTTGAATG
>NW_024749041.1:0-22013 GCF_018991925.1 Homarus americanus
TCAGTGTGCTTCGTTCCGGTTACGTATTGCTTGACTTGCTCCCAGGTACACACTCAAACACCCAGGTACACCTCTGACACTCCCAGGTACACACAACCTCCCAGGTACACCTCCGACACTCCCAGGTACCTTCGACTCCCAGGTACACCTCAAAGCTTACCAGTACACACTTCACACTCCCAGGAACACCTCAGACACTCCCCATGTACACCTCCGACACTTCAGGAACACATGACACTCAGGTAAACCTCCGATATTCCCAGGTACCTCCGATACTCCCAGGTACACCTCTGACACTCCCAGGTACTCCCACTGACACTCCCTGGTACACCTTTAACACTCCCGTAAACGTCTGACACTCCCTGTGCACCTCCGACACTCCCAGGTGCACCCCTGACACTCCCAGGCACACCTATGACACTCCCAGGTACCTCAGACACTCCCAGGTACACCCTGACCTCCAGGTACACCTCTGACACTCCCAGGTTCAACTCTGACTCCAGGTAAACCTCGAACCTCCCAAGTACACGACTGACTCTCCCAGGTACACCTCTGACACTCCCATGTGCACCGTGACACTCCCAGGCCACCTCAGACTCTCCCAGGTACCACTGACTCTCCCAGGTACACCTCTGACACTCCCAGGTACACTCTGACACTCCCAGGTGCACCTCAGTCACTTCACATGCACCTCAGACACTTCAGGTACCTTTGACACTCCAGGTACCACCTCTGACACTCCCAGGTACCTCAGTCCTCCCAGGTACACCTCTGACACTTCCAGTTACACCCCTGACAATCCATGTACCTCAGACACTCCAGGTCACCTCCAGACACTCCCAGATACACCTCAGACACTCCCAGGTACACCTCTGACACTCCCAGGTACACCACTGACACTCCATGTGCACCCCTGACACTCCCAGGTACACCTCTGACACTCCCAGGTACACCTCCAGACACTCCCAGGTACCTCTAACACTCCACAGGTACCTCTGACACTTCCAGGTACACCTCTGACACGCCCAGGTACACCAATAACCTCCCAGGTACACCTTTGACACTCCCAGGTACACCTCTGACACTCCCAGGTACCTTTGCATTCCCAGGTACACGTCTGACACTCCCAGGTACTCCTCTGACGCTCCCAGGTACTCCTCTAACACTCCCAGGTACAACTCTGACACTCCCAGGTCAACCTCTGAGATTCCCAGGTACACCTCAGACACTCCCAGGTACACCTCATACACTCCCAGGTACACCTCAGACACTCCCAGGTACACCTCCCTGACACTCCAGGTACACCACTGACACTCCAGGTACCCCTGGCACTCCCAGGTACACCTCCTGACACTCCCAGGTTGGTCCCCCAGCCTCCCAGGTTCAACTCTGACACTCCCAGGTACACCTCAGACACTCCCAGGGTAACCCCTGACCTCCAGTACACCTCAGACCCCAGGTACACCTCCAGACTCCCAGGTACACCTCTGACACTCCCAGGTACACCACTGACACTCCCAGGTACATCTCTGACACTCCCAGGTACACCTCTGACACTGCTAGGTACACCCTTGACCTCCCAGGTACACCTCTGACACTTCAGTTACACCCTGACAATCCATGTACACCTCAGACACTTCAGGTACACCTCAGACACTCCCAGGTACACCTCAGACACTCCCAGGTACACCCATGACACTCCCAGGTACACCTCGGACACTCCCAGGTACACATCAGACACTCCCAGGTACACCTCTGACACTGCCAGGTACACCACTGACACTGCCAGGTACACCCCTGACACTCCAGGTACACCTCTGACACTCCCATGTGCACCTCCAACACTTCCAGGGACACCGCTGACACTCCCAGGTACACCTCCGATATTCCCAGGTACACCTCCGATACTCCCAGGAACACCTCTGACACTCCCAGGTACTCCACTGACACTCCCTGGTACACATCTAACACTCCCAGATACACGTCTGACACTCCCTGGACACCCAGGTGCTCCTCTGGCTCTGGTACACCTCCGACACTCCCAGGTCCTCAGTCACTCCCAGGTACACCTCTGACACTTCCAGTTACACCTGACACTCCATGTACACCTCAGACACTTCCAGGTGCTCTCAGACACTCCCAGGTACACCTCAGACACTCCCAGGTACACCTCTCACACTCCCAGGTACACCACTGACCTCCCAGGTACACCTCTGACACTCCCAGGTACACCTCTGACACTTCTAGGTACCTCGGACACGCCCAGGTACACCAATGACACTCCCAGGTACACTTGACTCCCAGGTACACCTCTGACACTCCCAGGTACACCTTTACACTCCGAGGTACACATCTGACACTCCCAGGTGCTCCTCTGGCTCTCCCAGGTACTCCTCTAACATTCCCAGGTACAACACTGACACTCCCAGGTACACCTCTGACATTCCCAGGTACACCTCAGACACTCCCAGGTTCACCTCTGACCTCCCAGGCACCTCCTGACACTCCCAGGTACTCCCTGACTCCTGGTACACACTCCCAGGTACACGCCTGCCTCCCTGGTACACCTCTGACACTCCCAGGTACTCCTCTGACCTCCCAGGTACACCTCCAACACTCCCAGGTACACCACCCAGACACTCCCAGGTCACCTCAGACACTCCCAGGTACATCTCAGACACTCACAGGTACACCTCAGACACTCCCAGGTATACCTCAGACACTCCCAGGTACACCTCTGACCTCCCAGGTACAACACACTGACACTCCCAGGTACTCCACTGACACTCCCTGGTACATCTCTGCCTCCCAGGTATACCTTAGACACTCCCAGGTACACCTCCGACACTCCCAGGTACACCCCTGACCTCCCAGGTTCATCTCTGACACTCCCAGGTACACCTCTGTCCCAGGTACACCTTTGACACTCCCAGGTACACCTCTGACACTCTCAGATACACCTTGACCTCCCAGGTACACCCCTGACCCTCCCATGTGCACCCTTACACTCCCAGGTACACCTCAGACACTCAAGGTGCACCTCAGACACTCCCAGGTACACCACTGACACTCCCAGGTACACCTTTGACACTCCCAGGTACACCCTACAGCCTCCCAGGTACACCTCCTGACACTCCCAGGTACACCTCTGACACTCCCAGGTACACCTCTCACCTCCAAAGTACACCTCAGTCACTTCCATGTAAACCTCAGACACTTCAGGTACACCTTTGATACTCCCAGGTACACCTCTGACCTCCCAGGGCACCTCAGATACTCCCGGGTACACCTCTGACACTTCCAGGTACACCTCCTGACACTCCGTGTGCACCTCAGACACTTCAGGTACACCTCAGACACTCCCAGAGGTACACCTCCACGACCATCCCAGGTACCTCTGACACTCCCAGATACCTCCGACCTCCCAGTACCTTCGACACTCTCGGGTACACCTCCAGTGTCAGGTACACCCTGACACTCCCAGGTACAACTCAGACACTCCATGTGCACTCCGACACATCCAGGGACACCACTTCGGCACTCCAGGTAAACCTCCGATATTCCAGGTACACCTCCGTGCTCCCCAGGTACACCTCTGACACTCCCAGGTATCACCTGACACTCCCTGGTACACCTCTGACACTCCAGGTACACCAGTGACAGTCAGGTACACCCCTGGCACTCCCAGGTACACCTCTGTGCTCCCAGGTACAATTCCCTGACCTCCCCAGGTTCAACTCTGGCCTCCCAGGTACACCCCTGGCACTCCCAGGTACCTCTGACCTCCCAGGTTAAATAGGACACTCCCAGGTTCAACTCCTGACACTCCCAGAAGGTCACACCTCAGACACTCCCAGGTACACCCTGACACTCCCAGGTACACCTCTGGCCTCCCAGGTACATCCTGACCTCCCAAATTTTACCTCAGTCCTCCCAGGTACCTCTGACACTTCCAGTTACACCCCTGACACTCCATGTACTGCCTCGAACACTTCAGGTACACCTCAGACACTCCCAGGTACACCTCAGACACTCCCAGGTATACCCCTGACACTCCCCAGGTAAACCTCCCCAGCACGCCCAGCTACACCTCCTGACACTCCCAGGTACACATCCCCAACACTCCCAGGTGCCTCTGGCCCTCCCAAGTACCCCCTGACACTCCCAGGTACACCTCCCAACACTCCAGACACCTCCCAACCTCCATGTACCGTGACCTCCCAGGTACCCTCAGAACCTCCCAGGTACACCACCCAGCTCTCCCAGGAACACCTCTGACCTCCCTTGTACACCGTGACACTCTGGGTACACCTCAGACTCTCCGTTACACCACCAGGCTCTCCCAGGTACCAAGCACTCCCAGGTACACTTGTGACACTCCCAGGTACACCTCAATCACTTCAACATTACACCTCCAGACACATCCAGGTACACTTCACAACCTCCCAGGTACCTCAGTCACTTCCACATGCCTCAGACACTTCCAGTGCCTTCAACCTCCCAGAGCCACACCTCTGACACTCCCAGGTACCTCAGTCACTCCCAGGTACACCTCTGACACTTCAGTTACACCCTGACAATCCATGTGCACCTCAGACATTCAGGTACACCTCAGACACTCCCAGGTACACCTCAGACACTCCCAGGTACACCCCAACACTCCCCAGGTACACCTCCTGACACTCAGGTACACCTCTGACACTGCTAGGTGCACCACTGACACTGCCAGGTACACCCCTGACACTCCCAGGTGCACCTCGGCAGCTTCCAGTTACACCTGACAATCCATGTACACCTCAACCTTCCAGGTACACCTCAGACACTCCCAGGTACCTCAGACACTCCCAGGTGCCCTGACGCTCTGAGTACCTCCAGACCTCCAGTACACATCAGACACTCTTGGGTACACCTCTGACACTGTGGGTACACCACTGACACTGTGGGTACACCCCTGACACTCCCAGGTACACCTCTGACACTCCATGTGCACCTCCAACACTTCAGGGACACCATGACACTCCAGGTACCTCCTGATGTTCCCAGGTACCTCGATGCCCAGGAACACCTCTGTAACCTCCCAGGTACTCCACTGACACTCCCTGGTACACATCTAACACTCCCAGATACACGTCTGACACTCCCTGGTACACCTCTGACACTCCCAGGTACTCCTCTGACACTCCCAGGTACACCTCCGACACTCCCAGGTACACCTCAGTCACTTCCAGGTACACCTCTGACACTTCCAGTTACACCCCTGGCACTCCTTGTGCCACCTCCAGACACTTCCAGGTACACCTCCGGGCACTCCAGGTACACCTCAGACACTCCCAGGTACACCTCCTGACACTCCCAGGTACACCACTGACACTCTGGTACACCCTCTGACACTCCCAGGTACCCACCTCAGACACTCCCAGGTACCTCTGACACTCCAGGTACCTCTGACACTTCTAGGTACACCTCGGACACATGCTGGGTACACCAATGACACTCCCAGGTGCCTGTTGACACTCCCAGGTACACCTCTGACACTCCCAGGTACACCTTTTACACTCCGAGGGTACACGTCTGACACTCCCAGGTACTCCTCTGACGCTCAGGTGCTCCTCTAACATTCCCAGGTACAACTCTGACACTCCCAGGTACACCTCTGGCGTTCCCAGGTACACCAAGACACTCCAGGTTCACCTCTGACACTCCAGGTACACCTCTGGCCTCCCAGCTACTCCGCTGACTCTCCCTGGTACACACACCACAGCACTCCCAGGTACATGTCTGACACTCCCTGGGTACCTCTGGCCTCCAGGTACTCCTCACAACCTCCCGGAACACCTCCAACACTCCCAGGTACACCTCTGGCCTCCCAGGTACACCTCAGACACTCCCAGGTACAACTCCAGACACTCTGGGTACCTCAGGCCTCCAGGTATACCTCTTGAACCTCCCAGGTACACCTCCTGACACTCCCAGGTACAACATTGGCCTCCCAGGTACTCACTGACCTCCTGGTACATCTCTGCTTGCTCCCAGGTAAACCTTAGACACTCCAGGTACACATCCGGCCTCCCAGGTACACCCCTGACACTCATTTTCGTCTCTGACACTCCCAGGTACACCTCCTGACCTCCCAGGTACCTTTGACACTCCAGGTACACCTCTGACACTCTCAGGTGCCTCTGACCTCAGGTACCCAGCCTCCCAGGTACACCTTTACACTCCAGGTACACCTCCAGACACTCCAAGGTACACCTCGAACACTCCCAGGTACACCACTGACACTCCAGGTACACCTCTGACACTCCCAGGTACACCTCTCCTCCAAGGTACCTCAGTCACTTCCATGTAAACCTCCAGACACTTCCAGGCACACCTTAACCTCCCAGGTATACAACACTCCCACCTCAGTCATACAACATTACCTCAGACACTTCCAGGTACACCTTTGACACTCCCAGATACACCTCTGACACTCCCAGGTCACACCTCCAGTCACTCCCAGGTACACCTCCTGACACTTCCAGTTACACCCCTGACAATCCATGTGCACCTCAGACCTTCCAGGTACACCTCAGACACTCCTGGTACACCTCAGACACTCCCAGGTACACCTCTGACACTCCAGCTACACCACTGACACTCCCAGGTACAGCCTCCCAGGTGCACCTCTGGCCTCCCAGAGTGCCACCTCCTGGCCTGCTAGGTACACCACCCCAGCACTGCCAGGTACCCCTGAGCACTCCCAGGTACACCTCTGACACTTCCAGTTACACCCCTGACAATCCATGTACACCTTGAACACTTCCAGGTACACCTCAGACACTCCCAGGTACACCTCAGACACTCCCAGGTACACCACTTCAGCACTCCCAGGTACACCTCCGGACACTCCAGGTGCATCCAGACACTCCCAGGTACACCTCTGACACTGCCAGGTGCACCACTGACACTGGAGTACACCCCTGACACTCCCCAGGTACACCTCCTGACACTCCCATGTACACCTCCAACATGAGGGACACCACTGACGCTCCCAGGTACCTCCGATATTCCCCAGGTACACCTCCGATACTCCCAGGAACACCTCTGACACTCCCAGGTACTCCACTGACACTCCCTGGTACACATCTAACACTCCCAGATACACGTCTGACACTCCCTGGTACACCTCTGACACTCCCAGGTACTCCTCTGACACTCCCAGGTACACCTCCTGCTCCCAGGTACACCTCAGTCACTTCCAGGTACACCTCTGACACTTCAGTTACACCCCTGACACTCCAGGCCACACCTCAGACACTTCAGGTACACCTCAAGACACTCCCAGGTACACCTCCAGACACTCCCAGGTACTGCCTCCCCCGACCTCCCAGGTACACCACTGACACTCTCAGGTACCTCCTGACCTCCCAGGTACACCTCCAGACACTCCCAGGTACACCTCTGGCACTCCCAGGTACACCTCCTGATGCCTAGGTACACCTCAGACTGCATGGAGTACTGTTGGCCTCCCAGGTGCAGCCTGACACTCCCAGATACACCTCTGACACTCCAGGTACACCTTTTACACCTGAGGTACACGTCTGACACTCCCAGGTACTCTATAACATTCCCAGGTACAACTCTGACACTTATTGGTACACCTCTGACACTCCCAGGTAACCCCTGACACCCAGGTACACCTCAGACACTCCAGGTACACCCCTGACACTCCCAGCAGCACCCCTGACTCTCCCAGGTACACCTCTGACACTCCCGGTACACCTCTGACACTCCCAGGTACACCTCTGACACTCCCAGGTACTCCTTCAGACCTCCCAGGTACACCCCTGACACTCCCAGGTACACCTCTGATACTCCTAGGTACACCTCGGACACTCCCAGGCACCTGACACTCCCAGGTACACCTTGACACTCCCAGGTACACCTCTGATACTCCCAGGTTCACTCTGACACTCCTGGTACACCTCTGACACTCCAGGTACCTTCTGACATCCCAGGTACACTTCCAACACCCCAGGTACACTCCTGACACTGTTCACCTCAGACACTCCCAGGTACATCTCTGACACTCCAGGTACACCTCTGACACTCCAGGCTACCTCTGACACTCCCAGGTACACCTCTGACACTCCCAGGTACACCTCTGACACTCCCCAGGTACACCACTGACACTCCCAGGCATCAGACACCCTGGTACACCTCTGACACTCCCAGGTACACCTTAGACACTCCCAGGCACACCTCGACACTCAGGTACACCTGACACTCCCAGGTCATTCTGCACTTCCATGTACACCTGCACTGCACCTGACACTCCCAGGTACACTCTGACACTCTGGTACACCTCTGACACTCCCAGGTACACCTCTGACCTCCCAGGTACACCCCTTTACCCCAGGTACCCCTGGCACCCCAGGTACCCTCTGACACTCCCGGGTTACCCTGACACTCCCAGATTCAACTCCTGACACCCCAGGTACACCTCAGACATTTTTTGTCCCTTGACACTCCCAGGTACACTCTGGCTCCTCCCAGGCACACCTCTGGTACTTCAGGTACACCTTAGTCACCCCAGGTACACCTCTGACACTTCCAGTTACACCCTGGCACTCCATGCACACCTCAGACACTTCCAGATACACCTCAGACACTCCCAGGTGCACCTCAGATACTCCCAGGTACACCCTGACACTCCCAGGTACACCTCTGACACTCCCAGGTACACCTCTGACACCAGGTGCACCATCTGACACTCCCAGGTACTCCTCTGACACTCCCAGGTACACCTCTGACCTCCCAGATACACTTTGACCTCCCAGGCACACCTGACACTCCCAGGTACACCCCACACTCCCAGGCACACCTCTGACATTCCCAGGTACACGACTGACACCCAGGTACACCACTAACACTCTCAGACACACCTCAGACACTCCCAGTGCACCTCCTGACACTCCCAGGTCACCTCTGACACGCCCAGGTACACCCTGACACTCCTAGGCACACATTGACACTCCCAGGTACACCTCCGACACTCCCAGGTACACCTTCGACACCCCAGGTACACTTCAGAAACACTCCAGGTACACCTCTCACACACTCCCAGGTGCACCTCAGACACTCCCATGTACACCTCTGACACTTCCAGGACACCACTGACTCCCAGGTAAACCTCTGATATTCCGGTGCACACCTCCGATACTCCCAGGTACACCTCTGGCACTCCCAGGTACTCCACTGACACTCCTGCACACCTCTAACACCCCACGTACACGTCTGACACTCCCCTGGTACACCTCCGACACTCTCAGGTGCACCCCTGACACCCAGGTACACCTATTGACACTCCGGTACACCTCTGACCTCCCAGGTACACCCCTGACCCTCCCAGGTACACCCTTACATTCCCAGGTTCAACTCTGACACTCCCAGGTACACCTCAGACACTCCCAGGTACACCCCTGACACTCACCTCTGACACTCCCATGTGCCACCGTGACCTCCCAGGTACACCTCAGACTCTCCCAGGTGCCACCACTGTTTCTCCCAGGTACACCTCTGACACTCCCAGGTACACTTCTGACACTCCCAGGTACCTCAGTCACTTCCACGGCCCACCTCAGACACTTCGGGTACACCTTTGACACTCCCATTGCACCTGGCCTCCCAGGTACACCTCTGACACTCCCAGGTTCAACTCCAGCACTCCCAGGTAACCTCAGACACTCCCCAAGTACACGACAACTCTCCCAGGTACACCTCCTGGCTTACTCCCTTGTACACCGTGAGCACTCCCAGGTACCTCAGACTCTCCCAGGTACACCACCCTTCTCTCCCAGGTACACCTCTGACATAACACAGTTACACCCCTGACAGTCCGTATTGCACCTCGGAGCACTTCCAGGTACACCTCCAGACACTCCAGGTACACTCAGACACTCCCAGGTACACCTCCTGACCTCCCAGGTACACCACTGACACTCCCAGGTACACCCCTGGCCTCCAGGTACACCTCCTGACACTCCCAGGTGCACCTCAGACCTCCAGGTGCACCTCTAACATGCTCCCAGTGCACCTCCTGACACTTCCCAGGTACGCCTCGACGCCCGTTTTTAATAACCTCCCGTTACCTTGTGCTCCAGGTACCTCTGACACTCCCATGTACCTTTTACATTCCCAGGTACGATACTCCCATCCCAGGTACTCTCTCGCTCCCAGGTACTCCTCTAACCTCCCAGGTACAACTCTGACACTCTGGGTTAACCTCTGAGAATTCCCAGGTACCTCAGACACTCCCAGGTACACCTCTCACTTACCTCCCAGGCCCACACCTCAGGCACTCCCAGGTACACCTCCCCAGGCCTCCCAGGTACCCCAGCCTCCCAGGTACCCCCTGGCACTCCCAGGTACACCTCCCGGCACTCCCAGGTTGAATTCTGGCACTCCCAGGTTTTCAGCTCTGACACTAGCACCTCTGACACCCCAGGTTAAATTCTGACACTCCCAGGTTCAACTTGACACTCCAGGTACACCTTCAGACACCCTGCAAACCCCTGACACTCCCCAGGTACACCTCTGACACCCCAGGTACACCTCAGACACTCTCTGCACACCCCAGACACCCCAGGTACACCTCAGACACCCAGGCACACCTCTGACACTCCCAGGTACACCTCTGACACCCTAGGCACACCTCTGACACTCCAGGTCACACTGACACTGCTAGGCACACCCCGACACTCTGACACCTCCACACTCCAGTTACACCCCTGACACTCCATGTACACCCCAGACACTCCAGGCACACCCCAGACACCTGCACCCCAGACACCCCAGGTACACCATGACACCTGGCACACTGACACCCCAGGTACACACTGACATCCCAGGTACACCTCTGACACTCCGGTACACCTCTGACACTCCCAGGCACACCTCTGACACCCCAGCACACCTCTGACACTCCCATGTGCACCTCCGACACTTCCAGGACACTCCTGACACTCCCAGGTACACCTCGATACTCCCAGGTACACCTGATACTCCCAGGAACACTCTGACACTCCCAGGTACACCACTGACACTCTGGCACACTCTGACACTCCCAGACACGTTTGACACTCCTGGGTACACCTCTGACACTCCCAGGCACACCTCTGACACTCCCAGGTACAACCTGACACCAGGCACCTCAGACACCCCAGGCACCTCGACACTCCAGGTACACCTCTGACACTCCAGGTACACCTCTGACACTTCCAGGTACACCTCAGACACTCCCAGGTACACCCCAGACACTCCCTGCACACTTCACACTCCCAGGTACACCCCTGACACTCCCAAGGTACACCTCTGACACCCCAGTGCACACCTCTGACACTCCAGGCACACCCTGACACTCCCAGGTACACCCTATGACACCCCAGGACACCTGACACTCCCAGGTACACCTCTGACACTCCCAGGTACACCTTTACACCCGAGGTACACCTCTGACACCCCAGGTACCTCTGACCCCCAGTACTCCCACATTCCAGGTCACCTCTGACACCCAGGTACACCTCTGACACTCCGGTACACCTCAGACACTCCCAGGCACACCTCTGACACCCAGTGTACACCCCTGACACTCCCAGGCACACCCCTTACACTCCCGGGCACACCTCAGACACTCCAGGGCACACCTCAGACACTCCCAGGCACACCACTGACCCCAGGCACACCTTGACACTCGGGTACACCCCTGACACTCCCCAGGTACACCTCTGACACTCCCAGGTACACCTCTGACACCCCAGGTACACCTCCCCACACCTGCACACCCCAGCACCCATACACCTCTGACACTCCCAGGCACCTTGACACCCCAGTACACCCCTGACACTCCCAGGTACACCTCTGACACCCCGGCACACCTCTGACACCTCCAGGCACACCTCTGACACTGCACACCCCTGACACTCCCAGGTACACCTCTGACACTCCCAGGCACACCTCTGACACCCCAGGTACACCTCTGACACCCCAGGCACACCTCTGACACTCCCAGGTACACCTCTGACACCCAGGTACACCTCTGACACTCCCACACCTCTGACACTCCCAGGTACACCTCTGACCTCCCCAGGCACACCCCTGACCCCAGGTACACCTCTGACACTCCCAGGTACACCTCTGACACTCCCAGGCACACCCTGACACTCCCAGGCACACCTCTGACACTCCCAGGTACACCTCTGACACCCCAGGTACACCTCTGACACTCCCAGGTACACCTCTGACACTCCGCGTGCCACCTCTGACATTCCCAGGTACACCCTCTGACACTCCACAGGTACACCTCCTACACTCCCAGTGACACCCCGACACCCTGGTGCCCCACCGACACCCCAGGTACACCTCTGACACTCCCCAGGTACACCTCTACACTCCAGGTACACCTCACACATCCCAGGTACACCTCTGACACTCCCAGGTACATCCGCACTGCACACTGACATTCCGTACACCACTGACACCAGGCACACCCCTGACACTCCCAGGTACACCTCTGACACTCCCAGGTACAATTTGACACCCAGGTTCAACTCTGACCTCCCAGGTACACCCCTGGCACCCCAGGCACACATCTGACACCCCATGCAAATTTCTGACACCCCAGGTTCAACCTGACACCCCAGGCACCAGACACTCCCAGGTACACCCTGACACTCCCAGGTACACCTCTGACACCCCAGGTACACCTCTGACACTCCCAGGCACACCTCAGTCACCCAGGTACACCTCTGACACTTCCAGTTACACCCCTGACACTCCATGTACACCCCAGACACTTCCAGGTACACCTCAGACACTCCCAGGCACACCTCAGACACCCCATACCCCCTGACACCCCTAGGTACACCTCAGACACTCCCAGGTAAACCCCTGACACTCCCAGAGTACACCTCTGACACTCCCAGAGTACCTCAGGCACTGGGTGCACCCCTCAGACTCCCAGGTGCCTCAGACCTTGCTCCATTACCTCTGACACTCCCAGGTACACCACTGACACTCCCAGGTACACCCACAGTGAGCCTCCCAGGTACTCCACACTGACACTCCTGGTACACCTCCTGACACTCCCAGATTTTTCCAGTGACAATCCAGGTACACCCTGTCCCAGGTACACCTCAACACTCCCAGGTACAATTCTGACACTCCAGGTTCAACTCTGACACTCCCAGTGCACCCCTCCCAAAATTGCCTCCTGACACTCCCAGGTGTGGGCCTCCCAGGTTCAACTCTGACACTCCCAGGTACACCTCAGACACTCCCAGGTACACCCTGGCCTCCCAGGTACACCTCTGACGCCAGGTACCGTCTGACCTCCCCAGGTACACCTCAATTACTCCCAGGTGCCTCTGGCACTTCCAGTTACACCTGACCTCCATGCCACACCTCAGACACTTCAGGTACACCTCAGGCCTCCCAGGTTCACCTCAGACACTCCCAGGTGCCCTGACACTCCCAGGTAGGCCTCTGACACGCCCAGCTACACCTCGACACTCCCAGGTACACATCTGGCCTCCCAGGTACACCTCTGACCTCCCAAGTACACCCCTGACACTCCCAGGTACACCTCACAGGCATCCCAGTGCACCTCTGAGCCTCCCATGCCTGCCATTGACACTCCCAGGTACATAGGGCGCCCAGGTACACCACTGACTCTCAGAACACCTCTGAGCACTCCCATGTACACCGTGGCCTCCCAGGTACACCTCAGACTCTCCCAGGTACACCACTGACTCTCAGGTACACCCTGCTTGGGCCTCCCAGGTACCTTGACACTCCCAGGTACACCTCCAATCACTTCAGCATTACACCTCAGACATCCGGTGCACTTCTGGCCTCCCAGGTACACCTCAGTCACTTCCCGTGCACCTCAGGCCTTCCAGGTGCAGCACGACACTCCCAGGTGCACACCGGCCTCCCAGTTGCACCTCAGTCACTCCCAGCAGGTACACCTCTGACGCTGAAGTTACCCAGCAATCCATGCCTCAAGAACCTTCCAGGTGCCTCAGACACTCCCAGGTACACCTCAGACACTCCCAGATGCACCTCTGACACTCCCAAGGTACACCACTGACACTCCCCAGTACACCCCTGACTACTCCCAGGTACACCTCTGAGCCTCCAGGTACCTCTGACACTGCTAGGTACACCACTGGCCTGCCAGGGTACACCCCTGACCTCCCAGGTACCTCTGGCACTTCAGTTACACCCCTGACAATCCATGTACACCTCAGACACTTCCAGAGTACACCTCAGACACTCCCCGGTGCACTCAGGCATACAGTGCACGCCTGGCTTGCTCCCAGGAACACACCTCAGACCTCCAAGGTACATCAGACACTCCCAGGTACACCTCTGACACTGCGGGCACACCATGACACTGCCAGGTGCACACCGGCACTCCCGGGTGCACCTCTGACGCTCCCATGTACACCTCCAACACTTCAGGGGACACCGCTGACCTCCCAGATTACCTCCGATATTCCCAGGCCTCCACTCCCAGAACACCTCTGACACTCCCAGGTGCTCCACTGACACTCCCTGGTACACATAAACACTCCCACTAAAATGCCTCCCTGGTACACCTCCGGCTCCCAGGTACTCCTCTGACACTCCAGGTACACACTCCGACCTCAGGTACACCTCAGTCACTTCCAGGTACACCTCCTGACACTTCCAGTTACACCCTGACCTCCATGTACACCTCAGACACTTCCAGGTACACCTCAGACACTCCCAGGTACCTCAGACACTCCCAGGTACACCTCACCCAACCTCCCAGGTACACCACTGACCTCAGGTACACCTCTGACACTCCCAGGTACACCTCAGACACTCCCAGGTACACCTCTGACACTCAGGTGCACCTCCTGACCTTCTAGGTACACCTCGGACGACCCAGGTACACCTCAGATACTTCAGTGCCACCTCTGACACTCCCAGGTACACCTTGACACTCCCAGGTACACCTCTGACACTCTCAGGTACACCTCTGGCCCTCCAGGTACACCCTGACCCTCCCAGGTACACCTTTACACTCCCAGGTACACCTCCAGACCTCCAGGTACACCTCAGACACTCCCAGGTACACCACGACCTCCCAGGTACCCTTGACACTCCCAGGCCTCACTCCCAGGTGCCCTGACCTCCCAGGTACACCTCTAACACTCCCAGGTACACCTCTGACACTTCCAGGTACACCTCTGACACGCCCAGGTACACCAATAACACTCCCAGGTACACCTTTGACACTCCAGTACACCTCTGACACTCCCAGGTACCTTTTACACTCCCAGGTACTCCTCTGACGCTCCCAGGTACTCCTCTAACACTCTCGGGTACAACTCTGACACTCCCAGGTACACCTCTGAGATTCCCAGGTACACCTCAGACACACCCAGGTACACCTCATACACTCCCAGGTACACCTCAGATACTCCCAGGTACACCTCTGACACTCCCAGGTACACCACTGACACTCCCAGGTACACCCCTGACACTCCCAGGTACACCTCTGACACTCCCAGGTACAATTCCTGACACTCCCAGGTTCAACTCTGACACTCCAGGTACACCCCTGGCACTCCCCAGGTACACATCCTGGCCTCCCAGGTAAATTTCCTGACACTCCCAGGTTCAGCTCCTGACACTCCCAAGGTACACCTCAGACACTCCCAAGGTACACCCTGGCACTCCCAGGTACACCTCTGGCACTCCCAGGTACACCTCCTGGCCTCCCAGGTACACCTCAGTCACTCCCAGACACCTCTGACACTTCCAGTTACACCCCTGACACTCCATGTACACCTCAAGACACTTCCAGGTACACCTCAGACACTCCCAGGTGCACCTCAGACACTCCCAGGTACACTGACACTCCAGGTACACCTCGAACACGCCCAGGTACACCTCTGACCTCCCAGGCAGGCACACTCTGACACGCCCAGGCACACCTCTGACACTCCCAGGCACACATCTGACACTCCCAGGCACACCTCTGACACTCCCAGGCACACCCCTGACACTCCAGGTACACCTCTGACACTCCGCACACCTCAGACACTCCCAGGTACACCACTGACTCTCCCAGGCACACCTCTGACACTCCCATGCACACCGTGACACCCCAGGTACACCACAGACTCCTCCCAGGTACACCACTGACTCTCCCAGGTACACATCTGACACCCCAGGCACACTCTGACACCCCAGGTACACCCCAGTCACTTCCACGTACACCTCAGACACTTCCAGGTACACTTTGACACCCCAGGTACACCTCTGACACCACAGTACACCTCAGTCACCCCAGGTACACCTCTGACACTTCCAGTTACACCCTGACAATCCATGTACACCCTCAGACACTTCCAGGTACACCTCAGACACTCCCAGGTACACCTCAGACACTCCCAGGTACACCTCTGACACTCCCAGGTACACTACTGACACCCCAGGTACACCTCCCTGACACTCCCAGGTACACCTCTGACACTCCCACACCCCCTGGCACCCTAGGCACACCCTCTGACACCCCAGGCACAATCTGACACTCCCAGGTTCAACTCTGACACCCCAGGTACACCCCTGGACCCCAGGCACACCTCTGACACCTCCCAGGCAGTACACTCTGACACTCCCAGGTTCAACTCTGACACCCCAGGTACACCTCAGACACCCCAGGTACACCTCTGACACTCCCAGGTACACCTCACACCCCAGGCACACCTCAGTCTCTCACAGGTACACCTCTGACACTTCCAGTAACACCCCTGACACCCATGTACACCTCAGACACTTCCAGGCACACCTCAGACACCCCAGGTACAACTCAGACACTCCCAGGTACACCCCCTGACACTCCCAGGTACACCTCAGACACTCCCAGGTACACCTCTGACACTCCCAGGTACACCACTGACACTCCCAGGTACACCCCTGGCACTCCCAGGTACACCTCTGACACTCCCAGGTACAATTCTGACACTCCCAGGTTCAACTCTGACACTCCCAGGTACACCCCTGGCACCCCGTACACCCTGACACCCCCAGGTTAAATTCCTGATACTCCCGTTCAACTCTGACACTCCCCAGGTACACCTCAGATACTCCCAGGTACACCCTGACACTCCCAGGTACACCTCTGACACTCCCAGGTACACCTTGACACCCCAGGTACACCTCAGTCACTCCAGGCACACCTCTGACACTTCCAGTTACACCCCTGACACTCCATGTACACTTCTAGACACTTCCAGGCACACCTCAGACACCCCAGGTACACCTCAGACACCCCAGGTACACCCCTGACACTCCCAGGTACACCTCTGACACGTCCAGGCACACCTCTGACACTCCCCAGGTACACATCTGACACTCCCAGGTACACCTCTGACACCCCAGGCACACCTCTGACCTCCCAGATATACCCTGACCCTCCCAGTACACCTCCGACACCCCAGGTACACCCTGACACTCCCAGGTACACCTCTGACCCTCTCAGGCACACCTCTGACCCTCCCAGGTACACCTCTGACACTCCCAGGTACACCTCTGACACTCCCGTACACCCTGCAACTCCCAGGTACACCTCTGACATTCCCAGGTACACCTCTGACACCCAGGCACCACTAACACTCTCAGGTACACCTGCTGACCCCAGGTAAACTCCGATATTCCCAGGTACACCTCCGATACCCCAGGTACACCTCTGACACCCCAGGTACCCACTGACACCCCTGGTACACCTCCGACACCCCCAGGTACCCGTGACACCCCAGCTACACCTCAGACTCTCCCAGGTACACCACTGACTCTCCCAGGCACACCTTGACACCCCAGGCACTACTTAACACTCCCAGGCACACCTCAGTCACTTCCACGTACACCTCAGACCTCCCAGTACACCACTGACTCCAGGTACACCTTGACACTCCCAGTACACTTCGACACTCCCAGTACCTCAGTACTTCCACGTACACCTCAGACACTTCCAGGTACACCTTGACACCCCAGGTACACCTCTGACACTCCCAGGTACACCCCCAGTCACTCCCAGGTACACCTCTGACACTTCCAGTTACACCCTGACAATCCATGTACACCTCCGGACACTTCCAGGTACACCTCAGACACTCCAGGCACACCTCAGACAATCCCAGGTACACCTCAGACACTCCCAGGTACACCCCCTGACACTCCCAGGCACACCTGACACCCCAGGTACACCTCTGACACCCCAGGTACACATCTGACACTCCCAGTACACTTGACACCCCAGGTACACCTCAGTCACTTCCACGCACACCTCAGACACTTCCAAGCACACCTTGACACTCCCAGGTACACCTCTGACACTCCCAGGTACACCTCCAGTCACTCCCAGGTACACCTCTGACACTTCCAGTTACACCCTGACAATCCATGTACACCTCAGACACTTCCAGGCACACCTCAGACACCCCAGGTACACCTCTGACACCCCAGGCACACCTCTGACACCCAGGTACATCCCTGGCACTCCTAGGCACACCTCTGACACTCCCAGGTACAATTCTACACTCCCAGGTTCAACTCTGACACTCCCCAGGTACACCCCTGGCACCCCAGGTACACCTCTGACACTCCCGCACACTCTGACACTCCCAGGTTCAACTCTGACACTCCCAGGTACACCTCAGACACTCCCAGGTACACCTCTGACACTCCCAGGTACACCTCTTACACTCCCAGGTACACCTCAGTCTCTCACAGGTACACCTCTGACACTTCCAGTAACACCCCTGACACTCCATGTACACCTCAGACACTTCCAGGTACACCTCAGACACTCCCAGGCACACCTCAGACACCCCAGTACAACTCAGACACTCCCAGGTACACCCCTGACACTCCCAGGTACACCTCAGACACTCCCAGGTACACCTCTGACACCCCAGGTACACCACTGACACTCCCAGGTACACCCTGGCACTCCCAGGTACACCTCTGACACTCCCAGGTACATTTGACACCCCAGGTTCAACTCTGACACTCAGGTACACCCCTGGCACTCCCAGGTACACCTCTGACACTCCCAGGTTAAATTCTGACACCCCAGGTTCAACTCTGACACTCCCAGGTACACCTCAGATACTCCCAGGTACACCCCTGACACTCCCAGGTACACCTCTGACACTCCCGTACACCCCACTCCTAGTACACCTCACACTCCCAGGTACACCCTGACACTCCCAGGTTCAACTCTGACACTCCCAGGTACACCCCTGGCACTCCCAGGCACACCTCTGACACTCCCAGGTACAATTCTGACACTCCCAGTTCAACTCTGACACCCCCAGGTACACCTCAGACACTCCCAGGTACACCTCTGACACTCCCCAGGTACACCCACACCCCAGGACACCCAGTCTCACAGGTACACCTCTGACACTTCCAGTAACACCCCACACCATGTACACCTCAGACACTTCCAGGTACACCTCAGACACTCCCAGGTACACCTCAGACACCCCAGGTACACCCCTGACACCCCAGGTACACCCTGACACCCCAGGCACACCTCTGACACTCCCAGGTACACCACTGACACTCCAGTACACCCCTGGCACTCCCAGGTACACCTCTGACACCCCCAGGTACACCCTGACACCCAGTCAACTCTGACACTCCAGGTACACCCCTGGCACCCAGGTACACCCTGCACCTCTGACACTCCCAGGTACAATTCTGACACTCCCCAGGTTCAACTCTGAACTCCCCAGGCACACCCCAGACACCCCTGGTGTCTGCCAACTCTGACACCCCAGGCACACCTCTGACACTTCCAGTAACACCCCACACTCCATGTACACCCTCAGACACGAGTACACCTCAGACACTCCCAGGCACACCCCTGTATAATTCCCCAGGCATGCCCCCCTGACACCTCCCCAGGTACACCCTCAGACACTCCCAGGTACACACCTCTGACACCTCTATGTACACCACCGACACTCCCAGGTACACCCCTGGCACCCAGGCACTCTTGACACTCGGTACAATTCTTCTGACACCCCAGGTTCAACTTCTGACACCAGGTACAATTCTGGCACCCCAGGTACACCTCTGACACTCCCAGGTTAAATTCACACTCCCAGGTTCAACTTCTGATAATTCCAGTATAATCTCAGATAATTCAGGTGCTCCCTGACAACCCAGGCACACCCTGACACTCCCAGGTGCCCTGACACGCCCAGGTACACCTCAGTCACCCCCAGGCACACCTCCTGACACTTCCAGTTACACCCTGACACTCCATGTACACTTCAGACACTTCCAGGTACACCCCTGGCACTCCCAGTGCACACCTCTGACACTCCCATGTACATTTCTGACACCCCAGGTTCACCCTGACACTCCCAGGTACACCCTGCACTCCCAGGTGCACACCTCTGATGTTCCCAGGTTAAATTTGACACTCCCCAGGTTCAACTCTGACACCTTGTGCCACCCCAGATACTCCCAGGTACACCCCTGGACACTCCCAGGTACACCTCTGACACTCCCAGGCACAATTCTCAAGCAATTTTAGGTACACCCTCGACACTCCCAGGTGCCACCCTGACACTCCCAGGTTCAACCTGACACTCCCAGGTGACACCCCTGGCACTCCCCAGGTACACCCTCTGACACTCCCAGGTACAATTTGGACACCTAGTTCAACTCTGACACTCTAGGTACACCTCAGACACTGGTACACCTCTGGCATCCCAGGTACACCTCTACACCCCAGGCACACCTCAGTCTCTCACAGGCACCCCACACTGCAACACCGACACCATGTGCCACCCCAGACACTTCCAGGCACACCCCAGACACTCCAGGTACACCCCAGACACTCCCAGGCACACCCTGACACCCCAGGCACACCCTCAGACACTCCCCAGGCACACCTCTGATACCCCCAGGCACACCACTGACACTCCCAGGTACACCCCTGGCACTCCCAGGTACACCCCTGGCTAATTCCCAGGCAGCCACCCTGACACTCCCAGGTTCAACTCTACACCCCAGGTACACCCCTGGTACCCAGGCACACCTCTGACACTCCCAGGTTAAATTCTGACACCTCAGGTTCAACTCTGACACCCCAGGTACACCTCAGATACCCAGTACACCCCTGACAATCCCAGGTACACCCTGACACCCCTGCAGCACATCTCTGACACGCCCAGGTACACCTCAGTCACCCCAGGCACACCCCTGACACTTCCAGTTACACCCCACACACCCACATGTACACTCCCCAGACACCTCCAGGCACACCTCAGACACCCCCAGGCACACCCCAGACACCCCCAGGCACACCCCAGACACACCCCAGGCACACCTCTGACACCTCCAGGCACACCACTGACACTCCCAGGCACACCCCCTGGCACCCCAGGTACACCTCTGCACTCCCAGGTTAAATTCTGACACTCCCAGGTTCAACTCTGACACCCAGGCACACCTCAGATACCCCAGGTACACCCTGACAATCCCAGGTACACCTCTGACACTGCAGGCACACCTCTGACACCCCAGGTACACCTCAGTCACTCCCAGGCACCTCTGACACTTCCAGTTACACCCCTGACACTCCATGTACACTTCAGGACACTTCCAGGTACACCTCAGACACTCCCAGGTACACCTCAGACACTCCCAGGTACACCTCAGACACTCCCAGGCCACCCCTGACACTCCCAGGTACACCTCTGACACGCCCAGGTACACCTCTGACACTCCCAGGTACACATCTGACACTCCCAGGTACACCTCTGACACTCCCAGGCCTAAATAACTCACAGAGTACAGTACATCCTAGACAACCCTAACCATGTTATAAACAGATATGTAGACACTAAGCTGGGGAAATTACTGTAGGGATTCTCTACTACAGGACCTAGACTTTTGTGTCGTACGGTTAGTAT
>NW_024749042.1:0-8308 GCF_018991925.1 Homarus americanus
CATACAGGTAGGCTTCTCAAGGGGTTAAATCATCATACAGGTAAACTTCTCAAGGGGTTAAATCATCATACAGGTAAGCTTCTCAAGGGGATAAATCATCATACAGGTAAGCATCTCAAGGGGTTAAATCATCATACAGGTAGGCTTCTCAAGTGGTTAAATCATCATAGAAGGTAAGCTTCGCAAAGGGTTAAATCATCATGCAGGTAAACTTCTCAAGGGGTTAAATCATCATACAGGTAAGCTTCTCAAGGGGATAAATCATCATACAGGTAAGCTTCTCAAGGGGTTAAATCATCATACAGGTAAGCTTCGCAAGGGGTTAAATCATCATACACGTAAGCTTCTCAAGGGTTTAAATCATCATACAGGTAAGCTTCTCAAGGGGTCAAATCATCATACAGGTAGGCTTTTCAAGGGTTAAATTAACATACAGGTAAGCTTCTCAAGGGGTTAAATCATCATACAGGTAGGCTTCTCAAGGGGTTAAATTATCATACAGGTAGGCTTCTCAAGGGGTTAAATCATCATACAGGTAAGCTTCTCAAGGGGTTAAATCATCATACAGGTAAGCTTCTCAAGGGGTTTAAATCATCATACAGGTAAGCTTCTCAAGGGGTTAAATCATCATACAGGTAGGCTTCTCAAGGGGTTAAATCATCGTACAGGTAAGCTTCTCAAGGGGTTAAATCATCATACAGGTAAGCTTCTCAAGGGGATAAATCATCATACAGGTAAGCTTCTCAAGGGGTTAAATCATCATACAGGTAAGCTTCTCAAGGGGTTAAATCATCATACACGTAAGCTTCTCAAGGGGTTAAATCATCATACAGGTAAGCTTCTCAAGGGGTTAAATCATCATACAGGTATGCTTCTCAAGGGGTTAAATCATCATACAGGTAAGCTTCTCAACGGGTTAAATCATCATACAGGTAAGCTTCTCAAGGGGTTAAATCATCATATAGGTAAGCTTCTCAAGGGGTTAAATCATCATACAAGTATGCTTCTCAAGGGGTTAAATCATCATACAGGTAAGCTTCTCAAGGGGTTAAATCATCCTTGGGTAAAACTTCTTCTCAGGGGTTAAATCATCATACGGAGGTAAACTTCTCAAGAGATTTAAATCATCATATGGAAAGGCAGGCTTCTCATGAGGGTTAATTCATCAAACAGGTAAGCTTCTCAAGGGGTTAAAGAATCATCACACAGAGTAAGCTTCTCAGGGTTAAATCATCATACAGGTAAGGCTTCTCAAGTGGTTAAATCATCATAGAACCAAATTCTCAGGGTTAAATCATCATACAGGTAGGCTTCTCAAGGGGTTAATTCATCAAACAGGTAGGCTTCTGAAAGGGTTAAATCATCATACAGGTAAGCTTCTCAAGGGGTTAAATCATCATACAGGTAAGCTTCTCAAGGGGATAAATCATCATACAGGTAAGCTTCTCAAGGCGTTAAATCATCATACAGGTAAGCTTCTCAAGAGGATAAATCATCATACAGGTAAGCTTCTCAAGGGGTTAAATCATCATACAGGTAAGCTTCTCAAGGGGTTAAATCATCATGCAGGTAGGCTTCTCAAAGGGTTAAATCATCATACAGGTAGGCTTCTCAAGGTGTTAAGTCATCATACAGGTAGGATTCTCAAGGGGTTAATTCATCAAACAGGTAGGCTTCTGAAGGGGTTAAATCATCATACAGGTAAGCTTCTCAATGGGTTAAATCATCATACAGGTAAGCTTCTCAAGGGGATAAATCATCATACAGGTAAGCATCTCAAGGGGTTAAATCATCATACAGGTAAGCTTCTCAAGGGGTTAAATCATCATACAGGTAGGCTTCTTAAGGGGTTAAATCATCGTACAGGTAAGCTTCTCAAGGGGTTAAATCATCATACAGGTAAGCTTCTCAAGGGGATAAATCATCATACAGGTAAGCTTCTCAAGGGGTTAAATCATCATACAGGTAAGCTTCTCAAGGGGTTAAATCATCATACGCGTAAGCTTCTTCAGGGTTTAAATCGTCGTACAGGTAAGCTTCTCAAGGGGTTAAATCATCATACCGGTAGGCTTCTCAAGGGCTTAAATCATCATACAGGTAAGCTTCTCAAGGGGTTAAATCATCATACAGGTGGGTTTCTCAAGGGTTAAATCGTCTAGCCACAGGTAGGCTTCTCAAGGGGTTAAATCATCATACAGGTAGCTTCTCAAGGGGTTAATCATCATACAGGTAGGCTTCTCAAGGGGTTAACTCATCATGCAGGTAAGCTTCTCAAGGGGTTAAATCATGATGCAGGTAAGCTTCTCAAGGGGTTTAATCATCATACAGGTAGGCTTCTCAAGGGGTTAAATCATCATACAGGTAAGCTTCTCAAGAGGTTAAATCATCATACAGGTAGGCTTCTCAAGGGGTTAAATCATCATGCAGGTAAGCTTCTTAAGGGGTTAAATCATCATCCAGGTAGGCTTCTGAAGGGGTTAAATCATCATACAGGTAAGCTTCTCAAGGGGTTAAATGATCATACAATTTGGCTTCTCAAGGGGTTAAATCATCATACAGGTAAGCTTCTCAAGGGGTTAAATCATCATGCAGGTAAGCTTCTCAAGGGGTTAAATCATCATACACGTAAGCTTCTTAAGGGTTCAAATCATCGGACAGGTAAGCTTCTCAAGGGGTTAAATCATCATACAGGTAGGCTTCTCAAGGGGTTAAATCATCATACAGGTAAGCTTCTCAAGGGGTTAAATCATCATACAGGTAATCTTCTCAAGGGGTTAAATCATCATACAGGTAAGCTTGTCAAGGGGTTAAATCATCATATAGGTAGGATTCTCAAGGGGTTAAATCATTATGCAGGTAGGATTCTCAAGGGGTAAAATCATCATCCAGGTAAGCTTCTCGAGGGGTTAAATCATCATACAGGTTAGCTTCTCAAGGGTTTAAATCATCATACAGCTAAGCTTCTCAAGAAGTAAAATCATCATACAGGTAAGCTTCTCAAGGGGTTAAATCATCATACACGTAAGGTTCTCAAGGGTTTAAATTATCATACAGGTAAGCTTCTTCAGGGGTTAAATCATCATACACGTAAGCTTCTCAAGGGTTTAAATCATTGTACAGGTAAACTTCTCAAGGGGTTAAATCATCCTACAGGTCAGCTTCTCAAGGGTTTAAATCATTGTACAGGTAAACTTCTCAAGGGGTTAAATCATCATACAGGTAGGCTTCTCAAGGGGTTAAATCATCATACAGGTAACCTTCTCAAGGGGTTAAATCATCATACAGGTAACCTTCTCAAGGGGTTAAATCATCATACAGGTAGGCTTCTCAAGGGGTTAAATCATCATACAGGTAAGCTTCTCAAGGGGTTAAATCATCATACAGGTCAGCTTCTCTTGGGGTTAAATCATCATACAGGTAAGCTTCTCAAGGGGTTAAATCATCATACAGGTAACCTTCTCAAGGGGTTAAATCATCATACAGGTAGGCTTCTCAAGGGGTTAAATCATCATACAGGTAAGCTTCTCAAGGGGTTAAATCATCATACAGGTAGGTTTCTCAAGGTGGTAAATCATCATACAGGTAGGCTTCTCAAGGGGTTAATTCATCAAACAGCTAGGCTTCTCAAGGGGTTAAATCATCATACATGTAAGCTTCTCAAGGGGATAAATCATCATACAGGTAAGCTTCTCAAGGGGTTAAATCATCATACAGGTAAGCTTCTCAAGGGGATAAATCATCATACAGGTAAGCTTCTCAAGCAGTTAAATCTCATCATGAGTAAGCTTCTCAAGGGATAAATCATCATACATTAGCTTCTCAAGGGTTCAAATCATCATACGGTAAGCTTCCTCAAGGGTTAAATCATCATACACGTAAACTACTCAAGGGTTTAGAAATCATCATACAGGTAAGCTTCTCAGAGGTTAAATCATCATACAGGTAGGCTTCTCAAGGGGTTAAATCATCATCATACAGGTAAAGATTCAAGTTTAAATGTCCATACAGGTAGGCTTCTCAAGGGGTTAAATAATCATGGGTGAAGCTACTCAAAGGGGTTAAATCATGTACAGATGGCTTCTCAAGGGGTTAAATCATCATACAGGAAAAGCTTCTCAAGGGGGTAAATCATCATACAGGTAAGCTTATCAAGGGGTTAAATCATCATACAGGTAAACTTCTCAAGGGGTTAAATCATCATACAGGTTAGCTTCTCAAGTGGTTAAATCATCATACAGGTAAACTTCTCAAGGGGTTAAATCATCATACAGGTAGGCTTCTCAAGTGGTTAAATCATCATACAGGTAAGCTTCTCAAGGGGTTAAATCATCATGCAGGTAAGCTTCTCAAGGGGTTAAATCATCATACCCATAAGCTTCTCAAGGGGTTAAATCATCATACAGGTAAGCTTCTCAAGGGGTTAAATCATCATACAGGTAAGCTTCTCAAGGGGTTAATTCATCCTACACGTAAGCTTCTCAAGGGGTGAAATGATCATACAGATAAGCTTCTCAAGGGGTTAAATCATCATACAGGTAGGCTTCTCAAGGGTTTAAATCATCATACAGGTAGGCTTCTCAAGAGGTTAAATCATCATACAGGTAAGCTTCTCAAGGGGTTAAATCATCATACAGGTAAGCGTCTCAAGGGGTTAAATCATCTTACAGGTAGGCTTCTCAAGGGCTTAAATCATCATACAGGTAAGCTTCTCAAGGGGATAAATCATCATACAGGTAAGCTTCTCAAGGGGTTAAATCATCATACAGGTAAGCTTCCCTCAAGGGGTTAAATCATCATACACGTAAGCTTCTCAAGGGTTTAAATCATCGTACAGGTAAGCTTCTCAAGGGGTTAAATCATCATACAGGTAGGCTTCTCAAGGGGTTAAATCATCATACAGGTACGCTTCTCAAGGGGATAAATCATCATACAGGAAAGCTTCTCAAGGGGTTAAATCATCATACAGGTAAGCTTCTCAAGGCGTTAAATCATCATACATGTAGGATTCTCAAGGGGTTAAATCATCATACAGGCAAGCTTCTCAAGGGGTTAAATCATCATACAGGTAAGCTTCTCAAGGGGTTAAATCATCATATAGGTAGGATTCTCAAGGGGTTAAATCATCATGCAGGTAGGCTTCTCAAGGGGTAAAATCATCATACAGGTAAGCTTCTCGAGGGGTTAAATCATCATACAGATTAGCTTCTCAAGGGGTTAAATCATCATACAGGTAGGCTTCTCAAGGGGTTAAATCATCATACAGGTAAGCTTCCCAGGGGTTAAATCATCATACAGGTAAGCTTCTCAAGGGGTTAAATCATCATACAGGTAGGCTTCTCAAGGGGTTAAATCATCATACAGGTAGGCTTCTCAAGGGGTTAATTCATCAAACAGCTAGGCTTCTCAAGGGGTTAAATCATCATACAGGTAAGCTTCTCAAGGGATTAAATCATCATACAGGTAGGCTACTGAAGGGGTTAAATCATCATACAGGTAAGGTTCTCAAGGGGTTAAATCATCATACAGGTAAGCTTCTCAAGGGGATAAATCATCGTACAGGTAAGCTTCTCAAGGGGTTAAATTTTCATACACGTAAGCTTCTCAAGGGTTTAAATCATCATACAGGTAAGCTTCTCAAGAGGTTAAATCATCATACAGGTAGGCTTCTCAAGGGGTTAAATCATCATACAGGTAGGCTTCTCAAGGGGTTAAATCATCATACAGGTAAACTTCTCAAGGGGTTAAATCATCATACAGGTAAGCTTCTCAAGGGGATAAATCATCATACATGTAGGTTTCTCAAGGGCTTAAATCATCATACAGGTTGGCTTCTCAAGGGGTTAAATCATCATACAGGTAAGCTTCTCAGGGGGTTAAATCATCATGCAGGTAGGCTTTTCAAGGGCTTAAATCATCATACACGGAGGCTTCTCAAGGAGTTAAATCATCATACAGGTAGGATTCTCAAGGGGTTAAATCATCATACAGGCAAGCTTCTCAAGGGGTTAAATCATCATACAGGTAGAAAGCTTCTCAGGGTTAAATCATCCTTACAGGTAGTTTTTCTCAGGGGTTAAATCATCATACAGGTAGGCTTCTCAAGGGAGTTTAAATCATCATACAGGTAAGCTTTTCTCAGGGTTAAATCATCATACAGGTAAGGAAGCTATAGGGGTTAAATCATCATCATACAGAGTCGTCAAGGGTTAAATCATCATACAGGTAAGCTTCTCAAGGAGTTAAATCATCATACAGGTAAAGCTTCTTAAAGAGGTTAGAAATCATCATAGGTGACTTCTCAAGGGGTTAATTCATCATACAGGTAAGCTTCTCAAGGATAAATCATCATACAGGTGCTTCTCAAGGGTTAAATCATCATACAGGTAAAAGCTTCTCAAGGGGTTAAATCATCACTTGAGTAGGCTTCTCAAGGGGTTAAATCATCATACAGGTAGTCTTCTCAAGGGCTTAATTCATCAAACAGCTAGGCTTCTCAAGGGGTTAAATCATCATACAGGTAAGCTTCTCAAGGGTGTTAAATCATCATACAGGTAGGCTTCTCCAGGGGATAAATCATCATACAGGTAAATTTCTCAAGGATTTAAATCATCATACAGGTAAGCTTCTCAAGGGGTTAAATCATCATACAGGTAATCTTCTCAAGGGGTTAAATCATCATACAGGTAAGCTTCTCAAGGGGTTAAATCATCATATAGGTAGGATTCTCAAGGGGTTAAATCATCATGCAGGTAGGCTTCTCAAGGGGTAAAATCATCATACAGGTAAGCTTCTCGAGGGGTTAAATCATCATACAGGTTAGCTTCTCAAAGGTTTAAATCATCATACAGCTAAGCTTCTCAAGAAGTAAAATCATCATACAGGTAAGCTTCTCAAGGGGTTAAATCATCATACACGTAAGGTTCTCAAGGGTTTAAATTATCATACAGGTAATCTTCTTCAAGGGTTAAATCATCATACACGTAAGCTTCTCAAGGGTTTAAATCATTGTACAGGTAAACTTCTCAAGGGGTTAAATCATCATACAGGTAAGCTTCTCATGGGGTTAAATCATCATACAGGTAAGCTTCTCAAGGGGTTAAATCATCATACAGGTAAAGTTCTCAAGAGGTTAAATCATCATACAGGTAGGCTTCTCAAGGGGTTAAATCATCATACAGGTAAGGTTCTCAAGGGGTTAAATCATCATACAGGTAAGCTTCTCAAGGGGATAAATAATCGTACAGGTAAGCTTCTCAAGGGGTTAAATCATCATACAGGTAAGCTTCTCAAGGGGTTAAATCATCATACACGTAAGGTTCAAAAGGGTTTAAATTATCATACAGGTAAGCTTCTTCAGGGGTTAAAGCATCATACACGTAAGCTTCTCAAGGGTTTAAATCATCGTACAGGTAAGCTTCTCAAGGGGTTAAATCATCATACAGGTAACCTTCTCATGGGGTTAAATCATCATACGGGTAGGCTTCTCATGGGGTTAAATCATCATACAGGTAAGTTTCTCAAGGGGTTAAATCATCGCCTGAGTAACCTTCTCAAGGGATTCACAAATCATCATACAGGTAGGCTTCTCAAGGCGTTAAATCATCATACGGTATGCTTCTCAAGGGGTTAAATCATCATACACGCAAGGTTCTCAAGGGTTTAAATTATCATACAGGTAAGCTTCTTCAGGGGTTAAATCATCATACACGTAAGCTTCTCAAGGGTTTAAATCATCGTACAGGTAAGCACTCAAGGGGTTAAATCATCCTACAGGTCAGCTTCTCATGGGGTTAAATCATGATACAGGTAGGCTTCTCAGGGGGTTAAATCATCATACAGGTAAGCTTCTCAAGGGGTTAAATCATCATACAGGTAGGCTTCTCAAGGGGTTAAATCATCATACAGGTAGGCTTCTCAAGGGGTTAAATCATCATACAGGTAGTCTTCTCAAGGGCTTAATTCATCAAACAGCTAGGCTTCTCAAGGGGTTAAATCATCATACAGGTAAGCTTCTCAAGGGATTAAATCATCATACAGATAGGCTACTGAAGGGGTTAAATCATCATACAGGCAAGCTTCTCAAGGGGTTAAATCATCATACAGGTAAGCTTCTCAAGGGGATAAATCATCATGCAGGTAAGCTTCTCAAGGGGTTAAATCATCATACACGTAAGCTTCTCAAGGGTTTAAATCATCATACAGGTAAGCTTCTCAAGAGGTTAAATCATCATACAGGTAGGCTTCTCAAGAGGATAGAAATCATCATACAGGTAGGCTTCTCAAGGGGTTAAATCATCATACAGTGGGG
>NW_024749043.1:0-18172 GCF_018991925.1 Homarus americanus
GAAATCATGATAAACTAACCTGAGTCAAATTAATAAGTTCTGTAATCATGATAAACTAACCTGAGTCAAAGTTATAAGTTCTGTAATCATGATAAACTAACCTGAGTCAAAGTTATAAGTTCTGTAATCATGATAAACTAACCTGAGTCAAAGTTATAAGTTCTGTAATCATGATAAACTAACCTGAGTCAAAGTTATAAGTTCTGTAATCATGATATACTAACCTGAGTCAAAATTGCCAGTTTTTGTAATCATGATAAACTAACCTGAGTCAAAAGTTATAAGTTCTGTAATCATGATCAACTAACCTGAGTCAAAGTTATAAGTTCTGTAATCATGATAAACTAACCTGAGTCAAAGTTATAAGTTCTGTAATCATGATAAACTAACCTGAGTCAAAGTTAAAAGTTCTGTAATCATGATAAACTAACCTGAGTCAAAGTTATAAGTTCTGTAATCATGATAAACTAACCTGAGTCAAAGTTATAAGTTCTGTAATCATGATCAACTAACCTGAGTCAAAGTTATAAGTTCTGTAATCATGATAAACTAACCTGAGTCAAAGTTATAAGTTCTGTGTCATGATAGAAACTAACCTGAAGTTCTGTAATCATGATAAACTAACCTGAGTCAAAGTTATAAGTTCTGTAATCATGATAAACTAACCTGAGTCAAAGTTATAATTTCTGTAATCATGATAAACTAACCTGAGTCAAAGTTATAAGTTCTGTAATCATGATAAACTAACCTGAGTCAAAGTTATAAATTCTGTAATCATGATAAACTAACCTGAGTCAAAGTTATAAGTTCTGTAATCATGATAAACTAACCTCAGTCAAAGTTATAAGTTCTGTAATCATGATAAACTAACCTGAGTCAAAGTTATAGGATTCTGTAATCATGATAAACTAGCCTGGTCAAAAGTTATAAGTTCTGTAATCATGATAAAACTAACAGTCAAAGTTATAGGATTCTGTAATCATGATAAACTAACCTGAGTCAAGTTATAAGTTCTGAAGTCATGATAAACTAACCTGAGTCAAAGTTATAAGTTCTGTAATCATGATAAACTAATAACCTGAGTCAAAGTTATAAGTTCTGTAATCATGATAAATAACCTGAGTCAAAGTTATAAGTTCTGTAATCATGATAAACTAACCTGAGTCAAAGTTACTTAAGTTCTGTAATCTCTTGATAAACTAACCTGAGTCAAAGTTATAAGTTCTGTAATCATGATAAACTAACCTGAGTCAAAGTTATAAGTTCTGTAATCATGATAAACTAACCTGAGTCCAAAGTTATAAGTTCTGTAATCATGATAAACTAACCTGAGTCAAAGTTATAAGTTCTGTAATCTCATGATAAACTAACCTGAGTCAAGTTATAAGTTCTGTAATCATGATAAACTAACCTGAGTCAAAGTTATAAGTTCTGTAATCATGATAAACTAACCCACAGGTCAAAGTTATAAGTTCTGTAATCATGATAAACTAACCTAGTCAAAGTTATAAGTTCTGTAATCATGATAAACTAACCTGAGTCAAAGTTATAAGTTCTGTAATCATGATAAACTAACCTGAGTCAAAGTTATAAGTTCTGTAATCATGATAAACTAACCTGAGTCAAAGTTATAAGTTCTGTAATCATGATAACCTAACCTGAGTCAAAGTTATAAGTTCTGTAATCATGATAAACTAACCTGAGTCAAAGTTATATGTTCTGTAATCATGATAAACTAACCTGAGTCAAAGTTATAAGTTCTGTAATCATGATAAACTAACCTGAGTCAAAGTTATAAGTTCTGTAATCATGATAAACTAACCTGAGTCAAAGTTATAAGTTCTGTAATCATGATAAACTAACCTGAGTCAAAGTTATAAGTTCTGTAATCATGATAAACTAACCTGAGTCAAAGTTATAAGTTCTGTAATCATGATAAACTAACCTGAGTCAAAGTTATAAGTTCTGTAATCATATCTAAGGAGTGGAAATTATACGTAATAATTACCTGTAATGATAACTAAGTGAGTGGAAATTACACGTTAAATCAGATAACTACGAATATAAACAATCTCTATGGCTAAATCGAACTCTTGACCTTTACCTGTGACCTTAATTTTTATTACATGGAGTTCATCCCGTTGTTATGAACTTCGTCTCGTGAAAATATATATTCATGGGGAAACTTTACAGGATTAACTGAATTCCAACAAGAGTTAAAGAAGAGTTTATCCAGAAAATAGGACGGACAGATTACACGTGGTTTGATAATACACTCTTCATATCGTCTCCTTTCAAAACAGTCGTGTAATATCGTCCGGGTAGTGGAAACAACACACTACACCTGGCCAATGTGGAAACTTAGGAGGCCACCACTTTACTAATGGACTTCGAGTCGAAATTTACCACAGAGGTTGTAATAATGCTCTAGTTTATTGTGTGGTGGTTGGGAGTTTTCCCGCACGTTTTCTCTGAATTACAGGTTCTCTCACATGACAAAGTGGGTACGGTTATTGAAACTGAAAATAAAACGTGGAAATTGAAAATATATTGCATGATAGTGCCATGTACTCAAGACTAGTTTAAGGATAGGCAACGTAAGTTATACTTCCCGTGTTGGAGAGTAAGTCAGTGACTGAAGGTTTAAGACTGCACCTAATTGTTTGACCTTGGCGAAAACACAAAAATAACATCAACAAATAGCCTTAAATTACACTGGGATTTACCTCAATCAGTTTTAGAGAAACTATAACTAAGATCTGGTAATTTCTTGTCTACACGAGCACCACATAATCAACGGTTCTTGTAAGAATTTTATTTATTAAACAATTATCACAGGCTACTTGCATTAACACAACATTTTAGTGATAATGATGTGTCTGTCTGTCCGTCTGTCTGTCTGTTCCAGCCATAACCCTAAAACGGAAGCAGTTAGAAACCTATAATCTTACACTCATTACAAAGGTCCCAAGGTTGTGTACCTTGGTATTACTATTGACCACAGACTTCAGGTGGTTCGGGCATCTTAATACTCCCTCGAGAGACGTAGAGTGAGGGGCGATATGATCGAGGTGTATAAATGGAAGTCAGGGCTAAACAAAGGTGATATAGCAAAGGTACTCAAACTATCCAACCAGGAGCGAACTCGTAGCAATGGTTTTAAATTAGACAAATTTAGATTTAGGTGCGAGATAGGTCAATATTGGTTTGGAAATAGAGTTGTGGATGAGTGGAACAAGTTACCAGACATCATCACTAACTCGAATAAGCTGGATAGCTTCAAACCTAGGTTGGATGGATATGAGCATTAGGGGTTGGGTGTAAACGGTACTGCCCAGTATGGACCAATAGGCCCGCTGCAGTTTCCTCCATTCTTCTGTTCTCATACGTCATCGAACATTCCTTCATGACATATTATGAACTTGCACAATTTGCAAACTTGCTTGTTTGCAAAATGATCGAACATTTAAGGTTATTATGCAAATCGACAGGGTTTTGGCCTGTTTGCAAGTTATTTTGCAAAATTACCAACATGCAAGCCTATTAGGAAAAGAGCCAAACATTTAAGATCATTTTACAAAAGACTGAGTTTTTGGCTTGTTTCAAAATTGGGCGGTCTGAGTTGGGCTAATATTTTGCTAACACCGGCAAACGCGCCAACAACTAGGACGGTGATTTTCTAAAATACTGTTTACTCATGCGTATTATATATATATATATATATATATATATATATATATATATATATATATATATATATATATATATATATATATATATATATATATATATATATATATATGTATATATACAGTATGTGTGTGTGTGTGTGTGTGTGTGTTAAACACGGTTGTTACGCTCCCTGCGATCAATAACTTCGTATATCCTTCACCATACAAAATCAAAAAATTTCTACTTCGTCACTGGAGGACTGCACACACACACACACACACACACCTCCTCACTTCCCATCGCCAGTGTCAACATAAAGCTCAAACATTGACGTCATCTATATTTTGAGGATGGGGGAAGCGAAGTAGTTTCTTCTCACAGACTATCCAGCTAACACATTTTCCCACACACCGCGACAAACACACTCTTGGTGTTACTTAATGATAAAAATACAACCGAGTTACAGTTGTACTTAACAGAGACTAGAGAATGTATACATATGTTACAGCCAGTGTAAGGAACTGATCACTTTACGGAATAACCAGACATTTCAATTTACTCTGGCTGTGACTAACCTTATCTCATGTACAGTACTTACCTTACAGTAGGTGTCATTCTCTCTCTCTCTCTCTCTCTCTCTCTCTCTCTCTCTCTCTCTCTCTCTCTTCTTTTCACTATCTGTATATCATACTGCATCATTAGTTTTCAACCTTTTATCTCTCTGGACGCCAGAGGACCTGCCCGCCAGGACACCAAGCAATAGTCGGCCTTGGTAGCTATCAGTAGGAGAGACAGAGCAGCGGTCGACCTCACAGTTAAAGCAGACAAGAGATATCGAACGATGAATTAATTATGAGTGTGTGTGTACCCCCGAGACCACCAACACCCACAGTACATCACGTGTCAGAATTAACTGGAAGGATTGGGGTTTTCTTTTGCCAGCACGAGTGGATCATCAGGCCTCTGCGTGAACTAGTCCCTCGCCCACTTCACCTCCTCGTGTACCTCATCATTTCCTTCTAACACACACGTCAAAAGTGAATATGACAATGAAACTCACAAAAAATACCTATATTATTGATATTTCAGCGACCTTACATCCGTCAGTTTTATGTGAGGTTGATATTGACGGTATCTTTTTTTACGTAAATTAGTTACCATAACCTGAAACAACGTTAAATGGTTCAAAACTAATTGGTTGTCAAGAAACACCCTAAGAATAGTTACATTAAAGACATTATGTGACCTAAGCAGAGATAAAAGAAAAATAAATAATAAAAATCCATAATATTATAATTTCGAAGGAACGCCATTAAGAAGTTATAAATACGAAGCAGTGTTACTATACACACACTCCCGTCTCCGGCTATAAGCGCCGTGCATTAAGTACAATATTATGCTAATTTATGCACACACTAAATACCGGCCGTAAAGAAGTTATCCAATTCTGTTGTTTGCTGGCTAAGATAGTGGGCAAGATTAAAGAGTTAACTTGTGAGTCTTCTCTAGCATGTTGGGTGTACAGAATATTTATTATCTTTGTAAAAACATCATAATGTGTTATGCCGTTCGTGTTTTTGGGAGATAACCAAAACCTTCTTAGTCTATCATGCAAGGAATAATATTTCTTACATAGCAGTTATCCAAGGCATCCTTTAAAGAGTTATAGCTTATTCTTGATTTTATAAGTTGTTTGTTGTCAGAAACTAAGACCTAGTGAATGATGGTTAACACAAACAAACACACACACACACACACACACACACACACACACACACACACACACACACACACACACACACACACACACAAACAAGAACCAGGCTCAGCATTATATTCCTGTGTATTTTTTTAATATTGGGTCCCTCCAGCTTTCCGGTGCTAGGACAAAAACTTAATTTATATGCGAAATGTAAAAGGAGATAATTTTTTTTCTGACTAAACGCTGCACTCTATAATCATATGTTTCTTGTGACGAAGTATGCATGGCTGAGGCCTGGTTTACTAAGGCAATAGAAACCCCGCCACCCGTATGACGATAATATTATCAGCAAACACCTTCACAAGCTTTTGTATGTGACTACGTTTCTTGGTGTTTGAATGTCTGTAGTACGTTTTCATGTAAGTGTTTGCGTAAAACCGATGTTTGCTTGACCATCTGCTTATCTGTGTGGGTGTGTGTGTGTGTGTACTAAAATATCTTGAAATAATTTTAAACCTTGTGATGCATTATCTGGTGTAATCCCTTAAAATAGCCTTCAGTGCTTATTGAAAGACATCCATAAAGACTGTAAATAGATTGTAATATAATAGCGAGTTATTTTTTCTTCATCATGATGTTTCACGTACTTACAAATATCCCGTCCTGTTTGTGAAATGCTTGAACCCCTTCCGACACCTTCATCACCCACGTTCTCTTCCTCTAAGATACCTCGAAATCCCATCGTCCATTCCTGTCAACTGCACGCTTCTCCAAGGACGTAAAAACTTCGTTCAAAATGCCCTGTTTTTATACCGTGCTGCCAGGTATATCCGTGTAAATGTCCCTTCCACACAACCATCATTATTCTCCTGTTTATCCACCAGAATCATTCTCTCACCTTTCGACTAACACAGTTTTTTCTTCTTATATTCTTTTATCCGTCTAACTTACACCTCATTCCATGTCTTATAATTATCACACTAGTTCTCTTTGTCCAATCGTCCGGCACTTTATCCTAAGACCAGAATTCGTGTCTGAACACGAAACACTTGGGCACCCCCTCCCCCACATACACACACCAGCGATATGAAACTCTGGTAAGCTTTAGCAGTTAATGTCTTGTGTACGATCTAACTTTATAGTACGCCTTTAGAGACCATCACTGTTGAAGCACAGTAATAACTTATAACGCCAACGTCCCTCAGTTTCTCCCCTTACAACTTACTCTCCTCTACACACGCCACCATAATTTACCCTTACCACCGTTGTTACCGAGACGTCTCGGTTTTTCTTTGCCTTCTCACCTTAGCTCTTGTAACTAGTCATGGCTACTCGTTGGTATACTTTCCCGTAAACCTCAGACATTGAAAAGTTTGTTAAAAGAGCCTTGATAGCAGTTACCATCTACAGAGTTCTTCATCTTCGTCTCGTTGTTCCTCGCCAAATTTTAACCACAGTATATGAGATATTGCTGTAGTCATTCTCAAATAACGGGAGTGGAAATTTGGAATCGAATTATATAAGGTTTACAAGGTCAATTTTGCACTGATGGGAGATCCTAGCTGTTTGCTCAAAAACTACAGGGAATTGTCACCTATCTCATATTTTTGTCTGCGTCAGAGAGAGCCCATCGTTTATTCTTGGATTGTCAGAAAGCTTTTTATCAGTGACGTTGCACAGTGGCCAATTTTTCGTATTCAGCAGATTAAAGCTGGTACAGCATTTTACAAGCCTGGATAACATGCTAGCAAAGGTTATCAGGTCCAGCATCCTTTGATCCTGTTATGGTCAATAAAAAATGCGTGCCTCCGTGTGTGTGTGTGTGTGTGTGTGTGTGTGTGTGTGTATGTGTGTGTATGTGTATGTGTGTGTGTGTGTGTGTGTGTGTGTAATTTTTTTTCGTTGACTGTATCTGAGAATGTTCATTATAGCTATGTATTAAATATTCTCTTGTGTATGGGAAAAGTTAAACCTACATAATACCAAACATAAAGTCCCCCTGGATGATCACTATTAAGACTCAAGGTCTAGAAATATCAACAACAGCAGACAATATTAGCCAATTACAGGTACTTAATCATCTTCAACAGGCTTTTCAGCCCACAATGATCTTTCCTCTTACACGTAATGGCAGCACAGAAACTGCAGTATTGCTGAAATGTGACTCAGACTGGTGACAGGAGTTAGAAGGTGCATTAAGCTGTGTCGCTATATGTATGTGATGTGATACTCTGATGTGATAATGAAGTTGGTTATGAAAAGCGATGGGATAAGCTAACCTGAAGCTATAGTACGGGAATGAGTACCAAGATAATTGTTTGGTTAGATTAGGTTGGATTAGGTTAGAATAGGTTGTATGTTCTTAGGAGGGGGACCTTAAGACACATATACCTTTACTGCAGCTCGGGGAGTAAAATCTCAACTGCACTCATAGCAACAATCAGGTCATCGGTCATGTGGTGGACAAAACAAGAGAGAGCAGGAAACTGGTCTGTGTGGGGGCTATATATATCAACACTTGACCGGGAATGAAGAATGTTTTCGTTGTGTTGTCTCCACTTACACGACCCTTCCTGAGAAACTGGTCCGGACAAGATGATAGATGGAACTCGACTTTCTCGCTATATAGTTCAACGTGTTTTTTTTTCCACAGTACACAGTAAATGAAGGAGTTATATTTTAGAGGTTATTTATTCTTTGTCATTGGTTATTTGTTATTTGTCATTGGAAGTGATAGTTAATGAATTAAATATTATCACGAACACCAAAATGCAACACTGATGCTCTAACGCAATAGTAAATAAAAGCGATGATCTGGACTTAATTACTTTAGATGCTGTTGGTGGTTCATTACAATATATTGTGAAACTGATCATTATTATGTGAGCCCAGACCATCAATTTCCTATCTAATCAAGTGGTAAATTAAGTCTTGATTTATGTTTACTGATAGTTAGCGAGAGTTTATATTCCGTGACGTGTGATAATGAAGAATTTGCTGTCAATAAATGTACGTTGTATATACTGGTTTTTACCGTAAGCTGAGACTTTTAACTCTCTCTCTCTCTCTCTCTCTCTCTCTCTCTCTCTCTCTCTCTCTCTCTCTCTGGAAGTTATTTCTTAAGATAAGATCATTTGAGCCAACGCATCAATTCCTATCTCAACTAACTATTATATGCCGGTGTCATAACTCTCAAGTGTACCGGAGATATGAAGCGTGCGGACGTGTTAAGAGACAGAGGAGCTCAGGATGACAACAAAAGTGATATGATGGAGATGCGAGAGAAAATTATTAAGTGTATATAATATTATGAGTCTTATTTCCTCCTCATTCACAGTCTTCCTGAAGGGTTTACACAGACCACACACATACTCATCCTAGAGCCAAAAATGGTTCTAACCTTTGGCTAGACTCCTTCATATTGAGAAAATCTTACCAGACAAAATTCTCATTTGATGAAATAAATCCTCATGGCAAAATCTCACTGGACAGAAGTCTCTCAGGACCAAAGTCTCACCAAAGTCTCTCTTTACCACTGGGTAAAATATCACCACTGATATCATATAGTCGGCGAAAATCTCTCTAACTAAAGTTTCTTTAAGACGTAATCCCCTGTTAACCGGGTCAGGTCCTGGGGGATTTTGTCCAACAACACACTTTTAAGCCCCGCCCTCGTATTTCGAGCCCTCACCGCCCGACATTTCAAGCCGTGGTAAGATTCTCAGAAGTTCGAAGGTTAAAATTTTATCACAAACGGGTGACGTGAAAGAGAGTTGAACTTTTCAGAGACGACGATTCAAATAGTAACAAAATTTAGTGACGGACAAATGGACTCTACTCTTACCGAGCCTCAGTTTAACCGAACCTAACCTAACATTCATATAGAAACCCCGAATCCTATTTGGGCTTTAATCCTACATGTTGGGCGGGGGTTGATTGGGGCCTGTTAAGACTGGGGTCCATATCACCTCTGAACGGGGAGATTTGATCACATGCCTTCAATTTTATTCCTACGGCCGAGGGGAAAGATTTATCAATTGGTAGGCTATGCTTGTGTCTATTTGTCTGTCTGTGTGTCCGCATTAACAAAAATGCCAGATCAAATTGTCCTCCAGTTTTCAACGTAATTTCTTCTCTTATTGGCACTAAAGGTGTACATATCTGTCGGTCCTACCCGTTCGTCTACCCATCTGCCCTAACACAATCACTAACGTTAGATGTTCTATAATACTAAAACAAAACAAAAACTCGCGTCCTTACCTTACCCTGTCACTCATACTGCTTACGATAAATTAATTAACAGGTTACCATAATAAGGTTCCTTTTTATAGTCTTGTTGAGGTTCATGAGATAAAGTGGTCCATGAAGAGGCCAAGTGAGTGAGGGATGGAACCCGAGGGCTACATCAAACTTAATGAAGGTTGGGCATAAAACATATCAGCAGGGGACTCTTGCCTCCGCTGGGCCAGCTGATAGCCTCCCCCAGGCAGCCCGGTAAACAATACGCCTTTCATGCCGCCGCCATCAAAAGATTATGTCAAAAGAGTAATACCTTTCATACCTCGGAAGGTAAAGTTTTGCCACTAATATATTTCCTTCGTGTAATTAGTTTTTGTTTATTTTCTAAAAAAAAAAAGGACGGACAAGAAAATACAGTACGTGTCATTCATGTAAAGATAAAAATAAGGTTTTTCCCAATGTTACTGAAAGATAACCTATAAACTTCTTTGGTCTAGGAGATCTTGCATTAAACTTTAGGATTGTATATCGTTTATGTAAAGACGTCAGCAAGTATGTGTAGGAGGTCTCTCTGGGGGTTAAACTCGGAGAGTCAAATTCATATAATGTAAAGAACTTGATCATCACGCATACTAGTAACTCTGACTAAAAGAACAAGAAAGTTGAAGGCGTGAAGAAATACTTCAGAGCATTATATTATATCCACAGTCTCTCTTGGAAATATATATGTTACGAATGGGATTGGTGTGTTTAGTATAACCCTGTTAGTTCTTGCCAAGACTTGGTCCATCACAAAGATCCCTCTCACAGGTGTCACCCAATCAGAATGGCTCCACTGACACAAGTCAGCCAATGAGCGTAAAGTCTTACACCAAATGTCACCCAATCAGCGTAAACTGCGTTTAGACGTGTCAGCCAATTAGCGCCAGGACAACATTTTGACAATGTTGTTTAATATTTATCGCGTACAATTTTGCTCTGTTACTTCTGCCGTTTACAGGACGTGCATAATGGCCAGCAGGCCACAAATATATATAAAATCTAATACCAATAAAACTAAAGTTGAATACAAAAATACAAACAAGTATGTCACATGCCAGCAAGAACATCACATACTGGTTAGAAACCGTAAAGCAGTAGAGGAGTCGTGGGTGCCCGGGTCAGGCTGGACTTTGTGAGGAGCGACTCCGCTGTGACCTGTGTCATGTCGTCAGGGCAAGTTTAAGGATGGTAAAATCTGCCTTATTTATGGGATGATCGCATGCCTGGCTTTGGTCTCTGATTGTTAAAAATGGTGGTTTTGACATTAGTTAGTCTGTTCTGAAAAGCAACCCTTGTGTGCGGCAAATCTAACCCTCAGCTGTTGTTGGACAGCGACCACACTTGAATTAATAAACAACTGAGGATTGCAGTTCATCCGGGACTCATCGTTATATTTAAACCACTTTTGCAGTGTGGTCACTGATCAGTATATCAGTTATCCCTTACAAGGTTCTAACTATCGTCTTGAATCATGATACTCCACAACAAGACTACACCAGCCAGCAGCAAAAACACACACCTAACTGGTGTTCGCCACTGGTACTGCTCTACGCTCTTCAATGTACAATACCATTCTGTATGGGTGTGTGATAAGACGATTCTGGTTCATGAAAATAAATAAATATACATATAAAGAAACATAAGCATTCATTCACAATTATTCACATACATTCACTCAAAATACCAAGGGCAGGGCAGGGCAGGAGTTTATCTCAGCTGAATTAAATCGTCTAGCGTTAGCCTGAATAAATACCAAGAAGGGCTACTTTATCCTCTAAACTTTAGAGGATAAAGTAGCCTCTTAGGCAGCTGTAATGTTCACGCTCATATCCTACGCTCTCCCCGCCACCTCCACCACCACCACCGCCAGGATGGTGGGAAGGGAGAGGAATGCCTTCACATGCATCAATCATCCATCTCTTGAATTCTATTACGATAATGAGAGGCATGTCTGGGTACTCTGTCTCCATTACCACCGCAAGGCGAATGAACACACGGTCTTCAGATTACGAGAACATGAAATACAACTCTTATAGTGTGTGTGTGTGTTAATAATAATAATAATAATAATAATAATAATAATAATAATAATAATAATAATAATAATAATAATAATAATAATAATAATAATAATAATAATAATAATGATAATAATAATAGTAATAATTAACGGTTTATTGGAAAAGTTCCGCAGCCTGAAGGCTGAAAATATACAGTGGGCATAAATGACTTATTACATACATTGGTGGTTTAACAAAAGCCTTCATTAGAGAAAGGTAAAGGAACATACAGTGAACATACAGATTAATGTTTACAATGGAGGTCACGTAGATAATGTGCGCGGAGGTGTTGAACAGCAGACTCGTGGTGTAGTAATTCTCTCACAGATGGTGTTATGAGGGGCATCACGTGGTATAATAGTTCCCTCACAGGTTGTGTTATGAGGGGCTTGACGTGGTGTAGTAATTCCCTCACAGATGGTATTATGAGGGGCATAACGTGGTGTAGTAGTTCCCTCACAGGTTGTGTTATGAGGGGCCTGATGTGGTGTGGTACTTCCCTCACAGATGGTGTTATGAGGGGCATAACGTGGTGTAGTAATTCCCTCACAGATGGTGTTATGAGGAACCTCACATGGTGCTGTAGCAACTCATTCACTACGTGGTGTCGTAGCATCATGGGGACACCACGTGATCTGATGTCACAGGACCACCCCTCACTCAAGTGAGTGAGGGGTGGTCTCAGGCCTCCCTATCGCTGACTCGAGCACTGTTCACCACAATTCAACACTGGTTCCATTCCTTTCCTAAATGAAATAGTAACTTCTGGCGAAAACTTGTTGATATTCCGGTGGGAAGGAGGGATTCAGGGAAGGGAGTTGGTATGGGACAACATAACAGGTGACCTGGCTGCTCCCAGAGGAGCGCCAGGTACGTCTTGTCCCTTCGGTGGTCAAGAATGTGTGTGTGTGTGTGTGTGTGTGTGTGTGTGTGTTACATCTTCAAGTACTTCTGGTGATAAACGGAACATCGTAATACAATACATAAAAAAAATCGCAGCTGTTGGCATAAAGGAATATGACCATAAATGTAGTTTGCGTCAACTTTGTTTTGTGTAAGATAATTCCTGTTTGTGTTGATGAGCTCTATGAACACTTCTGATTGACTGTCTGCAGGGAAAAATAGCCGTGTCCTTGGCCAGCTCTCCTCATTGCACCCTATTATTTGTCACCCTTATTAACATCTAATAATATCAGTTTTCGTACAACAGTCGTGATTTTTATATTTTCTCTCAATTTATTTAAAAAGAGTTTGCCTGGAGAGCAACACACTGGATAAATGAATAACAAGTCTTACTGTAGACCACAGAGCAGTGTAACAACCAAGATCATTTGTAAATATTATGATAGAAATTATTCTGTAATTGTACGAGAAGATGAATATTTGCCTAATTGTCCTTACAGTTCTAATAATCCCTAAATTCTGGCAATTAGGAATGTAAATGATCTCAAATTAGGGTAATTACTGTGTAATGATAAGGAGTGTGAGTAAATGTAGTGAGGGAGAGAGAGGCTTAGGCAAGCGTGACTTACTTCTGTTTTCGCTGCTGCTACAGTTTGTTTGTCTAGTCGTCTGATGCAGCGGAGTGATGCATACTATTAAAACACTTTGTAAACTCTTACTCCTTTCGTTAACTATTTGCTTATACTTCCCAGATATTCTGATCCTTCATCAAGCTGTTTACTCCCCTTAACTTTCAACTGCTTCATTTTCACTTTAATATTAATTTTCCGGGGCTTATGGTTTTATGGTTTCTATCTAATGTCACTTCACCTTTCATCTGCAGACAAAAACGAGGGTTTATGTTTTAGCACTGAGGGGGACACCATGGCTCTGGCTCCCTCTGGCCACGACCACCATTAAGCTCTCCTCTCCGAGACGTTTGTGGAGGAGTGTCATGAGGCCAAGAACGCCCTGGTCATCGGATAAGTAGCTTCCACCATAGTGAAATACCTTTAACTCCTCAGGCCGGAAAAGGTTCGGGGTGATTGTGGGGTAGTCCTGATGCTGTCCGTCAGTTCGTCTATCTATAAACAACTCACTTGTGCACAATAGCTGACGTCATATATGGACCTCCCTTTATACTTGGGGAGTGAATCCTACCCCAGTTATTAACAAATAAAGGAACAAATAGGGAACACGGCAATAATTATCCTCACCAAAAACCTACTCAACTAAATGTACTTGAAAAAGTAAGAACAGTTGAAATAAGTGAATCACAAAAGGGAAGATAATTAATTAACTCAATTTATGTTCTAAAGGGAGTAATGACTAGTAAACATGAATTTAAGGGAATAAGTAAGTGTATAATAAAATAAGAGTAATGCCGGAAGGGCGAAAATATGCTGTAAGGAGTTAGACCAAACAAATATTACTTAACATTACTATATTACACAAGACATACGAAATATATATATATACAACAATCACTACAAAATGATTATCCCTACCAAACAGGAGATACCTTACCACCAGAATCCCTTCCTAGGCCTAACTAAACGTGTCACTAATACCTGATACCCCTAGGGCATTGCAGAAGACTGGATAAAGCACTAGACAAGGGTCAAGGCTAGAGAACGAATGGACACATCTACCCTATGTAGGCGTGAACATATGCCTCACGCTATGCGAGTTCCCGAGCGCCACAGGCACGTGACACTACTGTCTTAATAATGATAATAATAATAATGGTTGCCCCTCGAGTGTAACAAGGATGGCCGGCACTAGGGCCACCTAGGCGTGAATTTGTTTAAGGTGTAGAAGCTGTCGCCAAAACAGCAGCCACACCCTGAGTTAACGAGTTGCATGACCCAGTGTCAAGGAATAGTTCCAGAAGATCGGACAACTCGCCAACCGCACTGGCTAACCACTACCTCGTAACACAATTCGCAAATCGATTAAAATCCAGGTCCCCAATTACTGCTGGGTAGACAGAGGCAAATGGCGTAAAGAAACTTGCCCATAGTTTCACCCTGCCCTGGGATCGAGACGAGCATGCTGACCATTACATCACAGGTCGCCATCCCTATTGTATTACAAACTTCAACACAAGACATTTACCATCTATTAGTCTTAAGTGTCATCGTGTTTACATCTCTTAATTAATAACTCGAAGGGGAAGAATATAACACCAATATTTCCGTCGCCAGTCAGGAAATTGCTCCGCTTTCTGCTCCATGACAGTGAAGGAGATCTGGTCTTTGTGTTTGCAATTTTATTTAGCTTCTCATTCAGTTTACTAATTGTAAACACAGAAGGTTAATGAACTGTGGATTTTATAATAGAGAATATCCAAATGACCAGTCATTCATGAAATTATTAATGATATGCCATCGTTAGGTTCGTCACTCTAAACAATATACTGTACCAATTGTACCATCATTTAGGTACAGTATGGGTCTACTTCTATCACTAATCTTACTTTTATAATATTTTATTCATATTTATATGTATTACTTTTGTGGGTGTGTTTTTCTTATTGTTTGTTATTTTTATCCATTTAACTATTTTTATGACTAAGAAATTTCATATAATAAATATAAATTTTTTTGTATAAATCTACTTTCCTGTACACGTACTGTAAAACGGTAAAACTCCCTTAACACTAGGAAAAGTATCTCTTCTTTACAAGCAAAAATACGAGCTTACTGAAAAAAAGGTTTTTAAATTCCTGACATATAACTCTGAGTGTAATCTTTCACCCAAGAGCTGTACCTCACCCAAAAATCTGTCCACTCGTAAACACGCTAACATACGACTCAAGGAAAAATCATACGAATTCGACCTACATCATAAACACATCGGAGGGAGACATCCTTATAGGTCAGTGCTTGCCTACTGCGGTAAACACACACCAGAATGCATATCCTTCAATATTACTAGTGTGTCTGTGTCCTTCCTGGAATATATATACACAGCATAAATGCACCTGCATCTTTTCCGGTTTGAATATTTTTACACACACACACACACATACACACACACACACACACACACACACACAATACGGGTGCCCTTCGTCTCAGAGGATGGCCGGTTCAAGGGCTAAACAGATGTGAATTTGTTCAAGGTGTAGAAGCTGTCGCCAACATAATTACTACACCTTATGTTAACGAGCTGTATGGCCAAATGTCAAGGAATTTCTAAGAAGACTGGACAACTCACTAACTGCACTGGTTAACCATTACCCCGGAACGCGTTCCACAAATAGATTAAAATCCAGGTCCGCAGTTAATGCTAGGTAGACTGTGGCAAATAGCATAAAGAATTTTGCCTATAGTTTCATCCTACCCGGAGACCGAACCTGGATCGACCATTACACCACAGGTCGCCACCACACACACACACATGCACATAGTAATGTTATACTCCAGAAACAAAATTCACTTAAATCCCTGATGATAAGATTAAAATGTACTGGTTTTGCCTTCAAGAGAAAAACAAATAAAAAACAATACGGAACACAATTGTGCTCTCAGATGCGCATTTAGGGAGCACGGTAAAAATTTTTGATTTGTAACTGGGTATTATAATATTTTCCGCGGGAGGACTGCGTGTGTCGGAATATGGAAGGGTGGAGGGAGGAAAAAATGTGTTTCTGAATCATTAATTTCAAAGGTTGAGAGGGCTATTCTGGGGCAGCCCGAAGGCGCGCGTTAAAGAGACACTCACTGCGGTGGACCGTGCCCCACCTCCCCTGGTCCTGCCTCACCTCCCCTGGCCTTGCCGCACCTCCCTTAGCCCTGCCGCATCTCCCCTGTCCATGCCTCACCTCCCCTGACCCTGTCTTACCTCCCCTGACCCCGTCTCATCTCCCCTGGCCCTGTCTCACCTCCCCTGACCCCGCCTCACCTCCCTTGGCCCTACCTCACCTCCCCGACCCCGCCTCACCTCCCCTGACCCCGCCTCACCTCCCTTGGCCCTACCTCACCTCCCCGAACCCGCCTCACCTCCCCTGGCCCTGCCTCACCTCCCTTGGCCCTGCCTCACCTCAACCACCATTTGACTCCCCTCATCACCTACGAATCTTACAGCCCCATTCATCTACCCAACATGTCAATCAGTTTCAAACTGATGCTTGCCCACTGTCTTTATGCAGCAGCTCATGCCATTGAGCATCACACCTGGCGTCTGATCAAAGATGATTTCCACTCTGGAAATGCAGATGAAGACTAACCTCATTGAGCGGTTTGTGTATGAGCCTCAAAGACGAGAGAGCATTGCACTTACATAAAATATTTAGATTATTTAGATGGTGTCGTAAAAAGTCCGCTCATGACACCCACATCAATACAGTATATCAAATTCTTAAAAGAACAAAACATTTTCGTTGGTTCTGAATTAATTTCCAGTTTAGTGACAAAATTTTGTTGTTTTTGTTTAAAGGTTCACATTATCAGGCGTTTTTAATTAATATCCAACCTGAAGCATCTAATTCATAAAAAACAAAACAATATATTTATCATTTTCCCACCTGAATAAAAAATCTTTAAAAATATGCTTAAAAACAGAATTCTGTATTATTTTCCGCCATAAAAAAAACAACGCAGAAAAAAATATTACTACCAGACGTCTTTTTATTAACTCTCGGACAGTTGAAGACGAATCGAGGATGGTGTTGTGTTATGTGTAGTGAGCGTCTCCAGGGAGTCTCACATTTGTCATCCATCTCTTTGATCCCAGCCAGCCAGCCAACCAACCTCTCTGAAGCTCGACTCACCTACTGGTTCTCCTCCCATTTACCTCGTCTGCCTCCCTCTCCTATGATAGAACCCCCTCCCCCTCTTCTCTCTTTCATTCTCTAAGACCTTTCTTCATGCATCAATCGGTAGTTTTTTCTGTTAATATAACATTTTTTTATTAAATTTATATACGACCTGTCTATTCTGAGTAATAAAAACTTCAATGAATAAATAAATAAATAAATAAATCCTATTATGAACGACCAATATTACAATACAGTCTACTACCAACGTGACTCACTCTCTCCCTTTTCTACCCTTCTCACCCTCCCTGCACTACCTCCCCCTATCCCCGTATATTTGACAGAAACGGGCGGGAAAGTATGGTACTGCTCGGTTGTAAAGTTATATAAAATGGCTGTCTATCAAAATGACCTGAATGACGGACACCAAATAGGAATACTATGTCGATACAAAGCTCTGTTTTATGAAGGCATTTCCCATATGTTTCTAGGTATCGCAATATAATATTTACGTAGTGGTAGTGGCCAGCATACTCGCCTTGAAAGTGAATGACCCTTGGTTCGATACCCGGGTCGGATGAAGTTGGAAGTTACTCGATTGATGGATCATGTTCTGGAATAAGGGGTAGCAAGCGAGTTGAGTGAGATGACCAGTCTACCTGGGTTATGCTGGTGTCAGCTTTAACACCCAAAATAAATTTCCATAATGAATGAATAGACTAAAACAATTTCATAATATTGACATTGAAATTG
>NW_024749044.1:0-6690 GCF_018991925.1 Homarus americanus
GGTCGATTTGATAGCATACTACAGAAACTTGCACACCCGAATGGGAGCCAGTCAAAGTCAATCAGGGGTCGATTTAATAGCATACTACAGAAACTTGCACACCCGAATGGGAGACAGTCAAAGTCAATCGGGGGTCGATTTAATAGCATACTACAGAAACTTGCACACCCGAATGGGAGACCGTCAAAGTCAATCGAGGGTCGATTTAATAGCATACTACAGAAACTTGCACACCCGAATGGGAGACCGTCAAAGTCAATCGGGGGTCGAATTGATAGCATACTACAGAAACTTGCACACCCGAATGGGGAGACAAGTCAAAAGTCAATCGAGGGGTCGATTTAATAACATGCTACATAAAACATTACTAGAGGAATAAAGATGAGAGTGACCAACCAGCTCAACTAAGAACCTGGCATACAGTGTACCTTTAGACTAACACAACTAACACTTAACTAACACCAAAAAAAAATGTGACTACCCTCCCAGTTACACAAGGACCTGGGCGGGCTCACTAACTCCAACAATAACAAAAATAATAATAATAAGCAGCATTATATAAATAAACCAATATTAATACAAAGGTCTGACGACCCAAGGGAGCAGAACAAAGACAAAACGCCAATAAGAAAGATGAAGCGATCTGGTTGAGCCCAGATTCTTTCTACTCCTACTGTATTTCAGTTTCACCACCTTTTTCTTTAATTCCTAATAATCTTCTTTCACCTCTTAACTAATGACTTCGTATCGTATCGTACTATCTAGCCTAAACTGTTTAGCCTGACGTAGAGTTTTTTAATAAATCTGGTGATATGGAACCACACACAACCCCCCTTAACCTGGGATAATGCAATCAAATGGATAATTGCTAACTATTCTCAGAGATAATGCAATCAAATGGTTAGTTGCTAACCGGGGACTGCGCCCCCGGACCCCCTGTGTTAGATACTGTATTTGGTCATGATGAATTGTTTATTAGACTATAAGAAATCCTCTTCCTTCTTGTATTGGCAAGGGGAGTTTGCTTTAACTTAGGTATGCTAGCCTAAGTAAAAATAGATGCCCCTTCCTTATTGGTGTTGTCGATGGCACAGCACAGCACAGCACCGTGCCTATGACGAAATCAACTTCATTAAACTCAACTCATACTTCAAATGCACCAAGAGAACTTGCACACCCGAATGAGAGACCGTCAAAGTCAATCGGGGGTCGATTTAATAGCATACTACAGAAACTTGCACACCCGAATGGGAGACCGTCAAAAAGTCAATGGGGAATTGATTTGATAGCATACTACAGAAACTTGCACACACCGAATAGGAAGACCGTCCAAAATCAATCGAAGGGTCGATTGTTGCCTACGAAACTTGCACCAGTAGAGACCAATCCAAAAGAATCAATCGAGAGTCAGTTTATGTATCTCTGAAACTTGCACACCCAGATGAGGGTGCGTCCAAAGTCAATCGAGGTCGGTTAATAGCATACTACAGAACCTTACACCCAGATAGAGACGTCAAAAAAGTCAATCAGGGGTCGATTTAATAGCATACTACAAACTTGCACACCCGAATGGGAGACCGTCAAAGTCAATCGGGGATCGATTTGATAGCATACCACAGAAACTTGCACACCCGAATGGGAGACCGTCAAAGTCAATCGGGGGTCGATTTAATAGCATACTACAGAAACTTGCACACCCGAATGGGACACCGTCAAAGTCAATCGGGGGTCGATTTGATAGCATACTACAGAAACTTGCACAACCGAATGGGAGACCGTCAAAGTCAATCGGGGATCGATTTGATAACTCTACGAAACTTGCACACCGAATGGGGAATAATCAAAAAATCAATCGGGGTCGATTTAATAACATACCACAGAAACACGCGAATGGAGACCGTCAAGTCAATCGAGTCGGTTGATATATACTACAGAAACTTGCACCGAATGGGAGCAGTGAAAGTCAATGAAGTCGATTTAATATACTACAGAAACTTGCACCCGAATGAGAGATGATCAACGTCAATAAATTGTTGTACTTGCTCTGAAACGCACACGAATGGGAGACGTCAAAGTCAATGGGGTCAGTTGTAACATACAAGCACTTGCACACCTGCGAATGGAGACGTCAAAGTCAATGAGAATTAGGTTTGATAGCATACTACGAAAACACACACCGAATGGAGACAATCAAGAATCAATAAAAGTCGATTTAATAACATACTACAGAAACTTGCACCAGATAGAGACGTCAAAGTCAATCGGGGTCCGGTTAATATATACTACAAACTTGCACGAATAGGAGACCTTCAAAAATCAATCAGGGGTCGATTTGATAGCATACTACGAAACACGCAGATAGGAGACAGTCAAAAAATCAATCAGAGTCGTTAATAGCATACTACTGAAACTTGCACCGAATGGGGAGACCGTCAAAATCCAATGGGGAATTCGATTGTAGCATACTGAAAACGCACACCGAATAGAACCGTCAAGAATCAATCGAGGGTCAGTTGATAGCATACTAAACTTTTTGAATGGGAGATGATCAAGAAGTCAATGAAATTGGTTAATAGCATACTACAAACACTTTTGAATATAGAACCGTCAAAGTCAATACGGAATTGGGTTAATAGCATACTACAGAAACGCGAATGGAGCCGTCAAGTCAGGTCGATTTAATACAAACGCACCTCGAATGGGAGACCGTCAAAGTCAATCGAGGGTCGATTTAATAGCATACTATACAAAATGATCCGAGAATCTGCACACACCGAGTGGGAGACGGTGATGAAAGCGTCCGCCCTTGTACACTGGATGGCACTATTTCACTATAGTAAGGGGTAGAGGCACCTCGGTCATATTATACAACATACCAGAGAAGTTTTCCACCCGCATGGGAGACCGTCAAAGTCAATCGGGGATCGATTTAATAGCATACTTCAGAAACTTGCACACCCGAATGGGAGACCGTCAAAGTCAATCGGGGGTCAATTTAATAGCATACTACAGAAACTTGCACACCCGAATGGAAGACCGTCAAAGTCAATCGGGGGTCGATTTGATAGCATACTACAGAAACTTGCACACCCGAATGGGAGACAGTCAAAGTCAATCGGGGGTCGATTTAATAGCATACTACAGAAACTTGCACACCCGAATGGGAGACCGTCAAAGTCAATCGAGGGTCGATTTAATAGCATACTACACAAAATGGCACCACGAATGGAGACCGTCAAAGTCAATCGGGGTCGATTTGATAGCATACTACAGAAACTTGCACACCCGAATGGGAGACCGTCAAAGTCAATCGGGGTCGATTTGATAGCATACTACAGAAACTTGCACACCGAATGGGAGCCAGTCAAAGTCAATCGGGGTCGATTTAATAGCATACTACAGAAACTTGCACCGAATGGGAGACCGTCAGAGTCAATCGAGGGTCGATTTAATACATACTATACAAAATGATCCGAGAATGTGCACACACCGAGTGGGAGACGGATGAAAGCGTCCGCCCTTGTACACTGGATGGCACTATTTCACTATAGTAAGGGGTAGGGGCACCTCGGTCATATTATACAACATACCAGAGAAGTTCCACACCCGCATGGGAGACCGTCAAAGTGAATCGGGGTCGATTTGATAGCATACTACAGAGAACTTGCACACCCGAATGGGAGACCGTCAAAGTCAATCGGGGTCGATTTGATAGCATACTACAGAGAACTTGCACACCGAATGGGAGACAGTCAAAGTCAATCGGGGTCGATTTAATAGCATACTACAGAAACTTGCACACCGAATGGGAGACCAAAAGTCAATCGGGGTCGATTTGATACATACTACAGAAACTTGCACACCGAATGGGAGACCGTCAAAGTCAATCGAGGGTCGATTTGATAGCATACCACAGAGAACTTGCACACCCGAATGGGAGACCGTCAAAGTCAATCGGGGGTCGATTTGATAGCATACTACAGAGAACTTGCACACCCGAATGGGAGACCGTCAAAGTCAATCGGGGGTCGATTTAATAGCATACTACAGAAAACTTGCACACCCGAATGGGAGACCGGCAAAGTCAATCGAGGGTCGATTTAATAGCATACTACAGAGAACTTGCACACCGGAATGGGAGACCGGCAAAGTCAATGAAGTCGTTGATATACTACAAACTTGCACACCCAGATGAGAACAGTCAAAGTCAATCGGGGGTCGATTTAATAGCATACTACAGAAACTTGCACACCCGAATGGGAGACCGTCAAAGTCAATCGGGGGTCGAGCATACTTTACAAAATGATCCGAGAATCTGCACACACACCGAGTGGGAGACAGTGATGAAAACGTCCGCCCTTATATGTTCGATTGCACTATTTCACTATATTAAGGGGAGAGGGTGCCTTCGCACACATATTCGGTGTGAAATATCTTCCGCCCCCCAGCGGAGCGCTTCGGCGCCTCTGCGAAGCAAAGCGCGGCATTCAAAAACAACAACCAAAATTGCCGTCGCTTTCCCTTCCCTGCCCTGCAATGGCTGGAGCAGCAGCAGCAGAAGAGAGAGAGAAAATAGTCTCATGGGGTCAGAGGGAATGGCAGTGGAGCGCGATCTATGAATTTCACTAGCCAGGTCTGTCTCCCAATTGAACATTATTACTCTCGGCGCACACGTCGCCACCACGGTTTCGCGACAGCAGCAGCATCATGATGTTGCGTCTATTGTAAGTCCGGAACCGGGTTATTCGGCTGTTCGCGAACAGTCGGGTTTTAACCTGCCTAACAAACGATCAAACAACTTCCACTCTCGAGTGGTGCGGTGACTGTCCTATCGTCGCTCTTGTATGCTGGATTGCACTATTTCACTATATTAAGGGAGAGGGTGCCTTCACACCTATTCGGTGTGGAATATCTTCCGCCCCCAGCGGGCGCCAGCGCCTCTAAGCGGCATTCAAAAACAACAACCAAAGTTGCCGTCGCTTTCCCTTCCCTGCCCTGCAATGGCTGGAGCAGCAGCAGCAGCAGCAGAGAGAGAGAGAGAGAAAATAGTCTCATGGGGTCAGAGGAATGGCAGTGGGCGCGATCTATAATTTCACTAGCCAGGTCTGTCTCCCAATTGAACATTATTACTCTCGGCGCACGCGTCGCCCACGGTTTCCGCGACAGCAGCAGCATCATGATGTTGCGTCTATTGTAAGTCCGGAACCGGGTTATTCGGCTGTTCGCGAACAGTCAGGTTTTAGCCTTGCCTAACAAACGATCAAACAACTTCCACTCTCGAGGTGCGGTACGGTGACTGTCCTATCGTCCGCTCTTGTATGCTGGATTGCACTATTTCACTATATTAAGGGGAGAGGGTGCCTTCACACACATATTCGATGTGAAATATCTTCCGCCCCCCAGCGGAGCGCTTCGGCGCCTCTGCGAAGCAAAACGCGGCATTCAAAAACAACAACCAAAATTGCCGTCGATTTCCTCTCCCTGCCCTGCAATGGCTGGAGCAGAAGGAGAGCGAGAGAGAGAATAGTCTCATTGGGTCAGAGGAATGGCAGTGGAGCGGGCTAATGGCAAGTAGGCTCGCGATCTATCAATTACACTAGCCAGGTCGCTCTCCCTATTGAACATTATTACTCTCTCACGTCGCCACTGCGGTTTCCGCGACAGCAGCAGCATCATCATGATGTTGCATCCACCAATTAGTCCGGAACCGGGTTATTCGGCTGTCTGCGAACAGTCCGGTTTTAACCTTACCCAACATCCACTCTCGAGGTGCGGTACGGTGAATGTCCTATCGTCCGACCTTGTATGCTGGATTGCACTATTTCACTATATTAAGGGGAGAGGGTGCCTTCACACACATATTCGGTGTGAAATATCTTCCGCCCCCCAGCGGAGCGCTTCGGCGCCTCTGCGAAGCAAAGCGCGGCATTCAAAAACAACAACCAAAATTGCCGTCGCTTCCCTGCCCTGCAATGGCTGGAGCAGAAAGAGAGAGAGAGAGATTTTGAGTCTCATTGGATCAGAGAATGGCAGTGGAAGCGGAAGCATGAAATGAGCTCGCGCTCTATCAATTACACTTTTGGGTCTCTCTTCGTTTGGACATTATTTACTCGTCTCTCTCTCTCTCTCTCTCGGCGCTTGCGTCGCCACTACAGATTTCCGTCACAGCATATATGCGACCTTTCAGTCCGGAGTGAGCTCCCTTCGCCTTGTCTGCAACAGCGGACTTGCGTTGGCTGATCACCCGTGTACAGCGTCTGTGCCGGCCTTCAATGCAGCGCCCAACCGTCTCTTGACCGAGATTCATTGCACTATTCCACGCGCAAACGGCTACCCTAAATATGCATAGACAACGCTCATGGTTCAACACGACCAGGGCGCAGTCTGGGAGCCGAGTATACTAAAAAGAGAGTTTAGCAGCCAAAACTCGTCAAAGCACACGTTGGGTTACCCCATCACCTAACAACGATGATGGCGGTTCCCACCCGTGAAATACACAACCTAACCAATATTGGGCGACGATGGCGCTCATGAGCCCACGTCCCCACAAACAGTAAGAGAAAGAGAGAGAGGAGGAGATTGGCCAATGTGCGGTCCCTCGCCCAATGTCTTATGCCTCGCTGGGGCAAAGAGAAGAGGAGCGGATAAGGGAGGAGATTGGCCAGCGTGCGGTCCCTCGCCCAATGTCGG
>NW_024749046.1:0-7284 GCF_018991925.1 Homarus americanus
ATCATTGTACTTGAACCAATTTTGTGTGCTGTTGAGTGTGTAGGTGGGTGTGTTGTGTGTGTGTGTGTGTGTGTGTGTTTGGTGTGGGTGGTGGTGGGTGTATGTGGGTTGGTGTGTGGTGGTGCATGTTGTGTGTGTGTGTGTGTGTGTGTTTCTGTTTGAGTGTAGGTGGTGGTGGGTGTGGGTTGAGTGTGTGGGGTGGTGCATGTTGTGTGTGTGTGTGTGTGTGTGTTTCTGTTTGGTGTGGGTGGTGGGTGTATGTGGGTTGGTGTGTGGGGTGGGTGCATGTTACATGTGTGTGTGTGTGTGTGTGTGTGTGTGTGTGTGTGTGTGTGTGTGTGTGTGTGTGTGTGTGTGTGTGTGTGTGTGTGTGTGTGTGTGTGTGTGTGTGTGTGTGTGTGTGTGTTTCTGTTTGGTGTGGTGGTGGTGGTGTATGTGGGTTGGAGTGTGTAGGTGGGTTGCATGTGTGTGTGTGTGTGTGTGTGTGTGTTTCTGTTTGGTGTGGGTGGTGGTGGTGTGTGTGGGTTGGAGGTGTGTGGGTGGGTGCATGTTGTGTGTGTGTGTGTGTGTGTGTTTCTGTTTGGTGTGGGTGGTGGTCTGTGGTGTGTGTGGGTGGGTGCATGTTGTGTGTGTGTGTGTGTGTTTCTGTTTGTAGCCAGGTGGGTGGTGGGTATGGGTTGGTGCCATGGGTGCATGTTTGTGTGTGTGTGTGTGTGTGTTTCTGTTTGGGTGCCATTAAGGTGGTGGGTGTATGTGGGTTGAGTGTGCTGGGGTGGGTGCATGTTGTGTGTGTGTGTGTGTGTATGTTTCTTGGTGTGGAGGTGGTGGTGTATATGCGATTTGAGTGGTGGGTGCATGTTGTGTGTGTGTGTGTGTGTGTGTGTCTCTGTTTGGTGCGTGGTGGTGGGTGTGTGGGTTGAGTGTGTGGGTGGTGCCTGTTGTGTGTGTGTGTGTGTGTGTTTCTGTTTGGTGTGGGGTAGGTGGTGGTGTATGTGGGTTGAGTGTGTGGGTGCATGTTGTGTGTGTGTGTGTGTGTGTGTGCATGTTTGGTGTAGGTGAGTGGTGGTGTATGTGGGTTGAGTGTGTGGGTGCATGTGTTGTGTGTGTGTGTGTGTGTGTTTCTGTTTTGGTGTGGGTGGTGGTGGGTGTGTGTGGGTTGGTGTGTGGGTGGGTGCATGTGTGTGTGTGTGTGTGTGATTCTGTTTAGTGTAGGTGAGTGTGATGGTGTATGTGGGTTGAGTGTGTGGGTGCATGTTGTGTGTGTGTGTGTGTGTGTGTGTTTCTGTTTGGTGTGGGTGGTGAGTGGGTGTATGTGGGTTAGTGTGCGTTGGTGCATGTTGTGTGTGTGTGTGTGTGTGTGTGTTTCTGTTTGGTGTGGGTGGTGGGTGGGTGTATGTGGGTTAGTGTGTAGGTGGGTGCATGTTGTGTGTGTGTGTGTGTGTTTCTGTTTGGTGTGTGGTGGTGGTGGGTGTATGTGGGTTGAGTGTGTGGTGGGTGCATGTTGTGTGTGTGTGTGTGTGTTTGTGTTTGGTGTGGGTGGTGGTGGGTGTGTGTGTGTTGAGTGTGTGGGTGGGTGCATGTTGTGTGTGTGTGTGTGTTTCTGTTTGGTGTTGGTGGTGGTGGGTGTGTGTGGGTTGAGTGTGTAGGTGGAGTGCATGTGTTATGTGTAAGTGTGTGTGTGTGTGTGTTTGTGTTGTAGGTGGTGGTGGGTGTATGTGGGTGTTGAGGTGTGTGCATGTTGTGTGTGTGTGTGTGTGTGTGTGTTTGTGTTTGGTGTAGGTGAGTGGGTGGGTGTATGTGGGTTGGTGTGTTGGTGGGTGTATTGTGTGTGTGTGTGTGTGTTCTGTTTGGTGTAGGTGGTGATTGGGTGTATGTGGCTGCAGGTGTGTGGGGTGGGTGCATGTTGTGTGTGTGTGTGTGTTTGTGTTTTGGTGTGGGTGGTGTTGGGTGTGTGTGGGTTAGGAGAGTGTGTGTTGGGTGGGTGGATGTTGTGTGTGTGTGTGTGTGTGTGTTTTTTTGGTGTGGTGGTGGTGGGTGTGTGTGCGGGTTTGGAGGTGTGTAGGTGGGTGCATATTGTGTGTGTGTGTGTGTGTGTTTTGGTGTTGAGTGGTGTATATGGGGTTGGTGTGTAGGTGGGTGCATGTTGTGTGTGTGTGTGTGTGTGTGTGTTTTTGTTTGGTGAGGGTGGTGGTGGGTGTATGTGGGTTGGTGTGTAGGTGGGTTGCATGTTGTGTGTGTGTGTGTGTGTGTTTCTGTTTGGTGTGGGTGGTGTGTGGGTGTGTGTGGGTTGGTGTGGGTGTGCATGTTGTGTGTGTGTGTGTGTGTGTGTGTGTTTCTGTTTGGTGTGGGTGGTGGTGTGTGTATGTGGTGTTGAGTGTGTGGGTGGTGCATGTTGTGTGTGTGTGTGTGTGTGTGTTTCTGGTGGGGTGTTTGGTGTGTGGGTGTTGGGGTGTGGATGTTGGTGTGTGTGTGTGTGTGTTTTTGTTTGGTGTGGGTGAGTGAGTGGGTGTGTGTGGGTTGGTGTGTAGGTGGGTGCATGTTGTGTGTGTGTGTGTGTGTGTGTGTGTTGGTGTGGGTGGTGGGTGTGTGTGTGGGTTGAGTGTGTGGGTGGGTGCATGTTGTGTGTGTGTGTGTGTTTCTTTGGTGTAGGAGTGTGTGGGTGTATGTGGGTTGAGTGTATGGTGGTGCATGTTGTGTGTGTGTGTGTGTGTGTTCTGTTTGGGTGTGGGGTGGGTGGGTGGGTGTATGTGGGTTGAGTGTGTGTGGTGGGTGCATGTTGTGTGTGTGTGTGTGTGTTTCTGTTTGGTGTAGGTGGTGGTGGGTGTATGTGGGTTGAGTGTGTAGGTGGGTGCATGTTGTGTGTGTGTGTGTGTGTGCATGTTGTATGTGTGTTCCTTGTCTTGAGTGTATGTGTGTATAAATCAACCTTATAACTTAAATACACCAAACTCTTGTGTTGTATAGGAATCTTTATAATATCTTCCCATGTTCATTTCACTGTTATCTAACCCAAACCTAACGCGTAACCTAGCAAACTAATGCTTGCAAAAAACTAACGTAGCCTGGCAAGATTCCTAGCAATAACTAACCAAAACCTAACGTAACCTATCAAAACCTAACGTAACCTAACCAAGACTACTTGACCTAACCAAAACCTAACGTAACTGTAGCTAGCAACACCCAAAACCTATGGTAACCTAACCAAACCTAGCAACCTGCCAAGACCTAGCAACTGTCAAACCTATAGCCTTGCAAGACTATAACAGCAGGAGCCTGCGTAACTTCAACACATAGTAAATAACAACAAACTGTCCTTCTTTAGGTAAACAGATAGCAGTGGGCCGAAACTCCTCAGACAGATTCGGGACCTTGTTGAACAGCAACATAGAGGTTAATAGCTTAAAAGTGCGGAATGGCGCCGAAGCGAGAATCCAGATCTAAATCAACGCGCCGGTCGGTAATCATGAGAGTATGGTGCTTGAGAGATTGAACAGGCTGGGATTGAAGCGATAATGAAGTTGAAGCGGCGAGTGGAGCAATAATGAAGATTGAAGCGGGCGGGGTTAGGCGATAATGTAGTTGAAGCGAGGCGGGGATTGGAGCAATAATAGAGATTGAAGCGAAGCGGGGATGACGATAATGGAGATTGAGCGGCGGGGTTAAGCGATGTGAAGTTGAAGCGGTAGGGGAAGAGCGAGGATGTAAAATTCTTTCGTAAACACCGTCGTCCCGTTTGTTTGTCTGGGCTGCTGGCCGGGACATTAATTACATGTTATATTGATATATCTACATGTGCAGGTATATAGGATTCCAAAATATTGTATATACTAATATGGTATATAAAGTATGCCTAATAATTGTCTGTTATTTCAGTCCTGGGTGGATTATGAGTTTAGAAACCTCTCCCATATTTATGTGGGGTGGATTATGGGGACAAACCTTTCCCATATTTATGGGGTGGATTATGGGGTACAGAAACCTCTCCCATATTTATGTGGGGATTAGATTGTAGGTACAGAAACCTTTCCCATATTTATGTGGGGTGGATTATGGGGTACAGAAACCTCTCCCATATTTATGTGGGGTGGATTGGGGTGCAAACCTCTCCCATATTTATGTGGGGTGGATTGGGGGTACAGAAACCTTTCCCTTTTATTTGTGGGGTGGATTATGGGGTACAGAAACCCTCCCATATTTATTGTGGGGTGGATTATTGCAGAGCCTCTCCCATATTTATGTGGGGTGGATTATGGGGTACAGAAACCTCTCCCATATTTATGTGGGGTGGATTATGGGGTCAAGAAACCTCTCCATATTTATGTGTGGGATTAGTAGAGGTACAAAACCTCTCCCATATTTATGGGGGTTGGATTATGGTGCAAGAAACCTCTCCCATATTTATGTGGGGTGGATAATGGGGTACGAAACCTCATATTTATGTGGGGTGGATTATGATTGCAAACCTCTCCCATATTTATGTGGGGTGGATTATGGGGTACAAACCTCTCCCATATTTATGGGGAGTGGATTATGGGGTAGAAACCTCTCCCATATTGTGTGGGGTGGATTATGGGTACAGAAACCTCTCCCATATTTATGTGGGGTGGATTATGGGTACAGAAACCCTCTCCCATATTTATGGGGTGGATTATGGGGTTTAAAGCTCCCATATTTATGTGGGGTGGTGATTACGACCTCTCCCATATTTTGGGGTGGATTAAGGGTTAAGAAACCTCTCTCATATTTATGTGGGTGGATTAAGGTACAGAAACCTCTCCCATATTTATGTGGGTGGATTAAGGGTACAATGGGTGAGACAAGTATTAGCACCCTTATGTGAGTCTTGAGCCAGGACGTAATGGCTATAGAGACGCATCAATCAAGAATAATATAATAACGAGTATGTAATTATTATTAAATTCATATTGTATAAATAATATGTTTATTGTATAATTATTCCCCATAAATGTGATTTGAGAGGATAGTTATGGTTGGCGTCAAAACTGTTCGATTCTCCAACCACTGACTTAAGTATATTTTTAACAATATAATTACCATTATGAGAATTAAATCATTGAAAATTATAAATGTAATTTATATATATAATTTACATATATAAATAACTAAATATATCTTATAATTTAAATAAAAGGAAGGAAAATGTAAAATAATATATACGAAGACGGACACAGTGATATACATCTTGTGTGCTGAGGTGACAGGTGTAGTATATTTCCTTAACTAAATCAACTAAGGTCATTATTAACGGCATTGTAATCATGGCAGAATAATAACTTTTAAACGTCCTGGTATCTTAAAACAGAAAGAAATATTCGATTTTGATCATTTTTGAGTAGTCTTGATAAGTGAGAACAAGAATTTATGGATATTATTCGATTTTGTTTTTGGTTTTTAAATTGATAGAAATCGATTTTAAAAACTCTGGATTTTCACGTTAAATGTCGTCTGTTTTGTAATATATTCCCTATAATGCATTCCTCATTATTTACCCCAGGCTGATATAACTGCCTCAACTACCCAGGCTGATATAACCTTGCTCAGACTACCCCAGGCTGATATAACCTGCCACAGACTACCCCAGGCTGATATAACCTGCCACGAGACTCCCCAGGCTGATATAACCGCAGACTACTCCCAGGCTGATATAACCTGCCACAGACTACCCCAGGCTGATATAACCTGCCACAGACTACCCCAGGCTGATATAACCTGCCACAGACTACCCCAGGCTGATATAACCTGCCACAGACTACCCCAGGCTGATATAACCTGCCACAGACTACCCCAGACTGATATAACCTGCCACAGACTGCCCCAGGCTGATATAACCTGCCACAGACTACCCCAGGCTGATATAACCTGCCACACTACCCCAGGCTGATATAACCTGCCACAGACTACCCCAGGCTGATATAACCTGCCACAGACTACCCCAGGCTGATTATACCGCCACAGACTCCCCAGGCTGATATAACCTGCCGACTACCCCAGGCTATAACCTGCCACAGACTACCCCAGGCTGATATAACCTGCCACAGACTACCCAGGCTGATGAGTAACCTGCCAGACTACCCCAGGCTGATATAACCTGCCACAGACTACCCCAGGCTGATATATCCTGCCACAGATCACCCCAGGCTGATATAACCTGCCACAGACTACCCCAGGCTGATATAACCTGCCACAGACTACCCAGGCTGATATAACCTGCCACAGACTACCCTGCTGATATAACCAGCCACAGACTACCCCAGGCTGATATATCCTGCCACAGACTACCCCAGGCTGATATATCCTGCCACAGACTACCCCAGGCTGATATAACCTGCCGCAGACTACCCCAGGCTGATATAACCTGCCACAGACTCCCAGGCTGATATATCCGCCACAGACTACCCCAGGCTGATATAACCTGCCACAGACTACTCAGGCTGATGTAACCTGCCACAGACTACCCAGGCTGATGTATCCTGCCACAGACTACCCCTGGCTGATATATCCTGCCACAGACTACCCTGGCTGATATAACCTGCCACAGACTACCCCAGGCTGATATATCCCACAGACTACCCCAGGCTGATATAACCTGCCAGACTACCCCAGGCTGATATAACCTGCCACAGACTACCCCAGGCTGATATAACCTGCCACAGACTACCCCAGGCTGATATATCCTGCTACAGACTACCCCAGGCTGATATAACCTGCCACAGACTGCCCAGGCTGATATAACCTGCCACAGACTACCTCAGCTGATATAACCGCTGACCCCAGGCTGATATAACCTGCCACAGACTACCCCAGGCTGATATAACCTGCCACAGACTACCCCTGGCTGATATAACCTGCCACAGACTACCCAGGCTGATATATCCTGCCACAGACTACCCCAGGCTGATATAACCTGCCACAGACTACCCCAGGCTGATATATCCTGTCCCACTGGCTCACCAACCCATCGCAATATGCCCAAACCCGATGGGCCAGTCCGCACTGGGTGACAATGTGTCATAAACCTCATTTGCTGTGTTAAACCTTTAATTACTTTTAGAATATTTTATTTTAGTTGTTTTGTGTGGTGTTTGGTGGTGTTGTTGTGGTGTTGTGGTGTTCCTGCCACAGACACCCCCCAGGCTGATATATCCTGCGACTACCAGGCTGATTAACTGAACTACCCCAGGCTGATATATCCTGTCCGGCTCACCACGCGTATGCCCAAACTCGTGGGCCAGTCCTGGGTGAATGGTAAACTCATTTGCTTAG
>NW_024749047.1:0-1370 GCF_018991925.1 Homarus americanus
CCCTGGGAGTGTCACAGGTGTACCTGGGAGTGCCAGAGGGTACCGAGTGTCAGAGGTGTACCTGGGGTGCCGGAGGTGTACTATGAGTGTCAGAGAGTGCCACGGAGTGTCAGAGGAGTACCTGGGAGGTCAGAGGTGTACCTGGGAGGTCAGAGATGTACCTGGGAGTGCCAGTGTACCTGGGAGTGTCAGTGGTGTACCTGGAGGTCAGATGTATACCTGGGAGTATCAGAGGTGTACCTGGGAGTGTCTGAGGTACCTGGGAGTGTCAGGAAGTACCTGGGAGTGGGAGGTGCACAGGGAGGTCGGAGGTGTACCTGGGAATGTCAGAGGGGTACTGGGAGGTCAGTGGTGTACCTGGAGTAGGGGTGCCTAGGAGTGTCGGAGGTGTACCTGGAGGTCGGAGGTGTTCCTGGAGGCCGAAGGTGTACCTGGGAGTGTAGGAGGTGTAACTGGGAGGCAGAGGACCTGAGAGTGTCAGGAGGTACCTGGGAGGTCAGAGGTACCTGGGAGTGTCTGAGGTGTACTGGGAGGCCAGAGGTACCTGGAGTGTCAGTGGTGTACTGGTAGTGTCTGAGGTGTACCTGGGAGAGTCGGAGGTGTACCTGGGAGTGTCACAGGTGTACCTGGGAGTGCCAGAGGTGTACCTGGGGTGTCAGAGGTGTACCTGGGGGTGTCAGGAGGTGCACCTGGGAGTGTCAGAGGTGTACCTGGGAGTGTTTGAGGTGTCACCTGGAGTGTCTGAGGTGTACCTGGGAGTGTCTGGGTGTACCTGGGAGGTCACAGAGCACTAGTGAGTGTCAGAGGTACCCCAGAGTGTCAGAGGCACCAGGGAATGTCAGAAGGAGTACCTGGGAGTGTCAGGGGTGCCTGGGAGTGACAGCGGTGTACCTGGGAGTGTCAGAGGTGTACCTGGGAGTGTTTGAGGTGCACCTCGAGTGTCTGAGGTGTACCTGGGAGTGTCTGGGGTGTACCTGGAGTTCACAGAGCACTAGTGAGTGTCAGAGGTACCTATGAGTGTCTGAGGTGTACCTGGGAGTGTCAGAGGTGTACCTGGGAGTGTCTGATGTGTACCTGGGAGTGTCGGAGGAGTACCATGGAGAATGTCAGACGAGTGCCACGGAGTGTCAAGGAGTACCTGGGAGGCTGAGAGGTGTACCTGGGAGTGTCAGGAGATGTACCTGGGAGTGTCTGAGGTGTACCTGGACTGTCAGAGGTGTACCTGGGAGTGTCTGAGGTACCTGGGAGTGTCAGAGGAGCAACTAGGGAGTGTCAGAGGTACCTATGAGTGTCTGAGGTGTGTCGAAGTGTCAGAGGTACTGATGAGTGTCTGAGGTGTACCTGGGAGGCCAGATGTGTACCTGGGAGTG
>NW_024749048.1:0-27622 GCF_018991925.1 Homarus americanus
GTGAACACTGGGTGACTGCCTCCACTGAGTGACTGTCTACAGTGAGTGAACACTGGGTGACTGCCTCCACTGAGTGAACACTGGGTGACTGTCTACACTGAGTGAACACTGGGTGACTGCCTCCACTGAGTGAACACTGGGTGACTGCCTCCACTGAGTGAACACTAGGTGACTGCCTCCACTGAGTGAACACTGGGTGACTGCCTCCACTGAGTGACTGTCTACACTGAGTGAACACTGGGTGACTGCCTCCACTGAGTGAACACTGGGTGACTGTCTACACTGAGTGAACACTGGGTGACTGCCTCCACTGAGTGACTGTCTACACTGAGTGAACACTGGGTGACTGCTCCACTGAGTGAACACTGGGTGACTGTCTACACTGAGTGAACACTGGGTGACTGTCTAAACTGAGTGAACACTGGGTGACTGCCTCCACTGAGTGAACACTGGGTGACTGGCTACACTGAGTGAACACTGGGTGACTGTCTAAACTGAGTGAACACTGGGTGACTGCCTCCACTGAGTGAAAACTGGGTGACTGCCTCCACTGAGTGAACACTGGGTGACTGTCTCCACTGAAAAATAAAACAATTTTAGACAACACAGAACTCAAGCGAACCGAATCTGTGTATGTTAGTTTTGTTTCGTGTATGTGGATATGAACGCGGCTGTGTGTGTGTTTGCAATATGTATGTGTTGGCCTGAGAACCGTCCAGCGTTTGTTTGACTTGACAGAGGCACAAATAAATCACGAGAATGAAAGATGTTACTGGTAGATCATTCGTGTACTTCGTCTTCTGGTACATAGGTGAGAAACACACACACACCATTACTAGGAGTCCACCAGACATTCTTCGTTCTTCTGCACCACTACCACCATCACCACCACACACTGTGAGAGACGCCATTACACCAATTCCAACTTCTCTGTCCCTATATCTATCTATCTCCCTTTTATACTTTTCTCTCCCTCTCTCTTATCTCTCGCTCCCTACTACTCACCACATGAGGGCGGCACCAGGTGTGAGATTGCATCATTTGCTACAGGTAACCTTTTCCCCTCCAGTTAGGAACCAATTTCATCGTCAACTTGAGGAAGACCACCTCACTCCTGCGGTGACCCGTCTTAACGCACGATTTGATGGTCGTACTGCAGCACCGATTCTGGGAGTGTCTACACACACACACACACACACACACACACGCGCGCGCGCGCGCGCGCGAGAACAATAGCTTTCTTTGTTTTCGAGGAGTCAAATTGGTTTGTCGATTAGGGACGATCATGTAGATAATCGTGTAAATTAATATTTGAATGTGATCATACCTAGCCTAACCTAACCTAAGTACCATTTGGTTATGATAGTAAATGACGCGTTATTTGTAAAGTGAGCAACTGGCTCCAGGTAAAGCGTGTTTAAGGCTACCGCACCTGACGTAATCATGTCTGAGCTGATGATGTTAGAACGGCCGAGCATTTATACTTTGTTTCCAATTATCGTTTTCATGGAAGAATTTCATTAACACATCATCACTGTTATAAGTTCTTTCGTTAAGATTTATTCCTGAGTGGTAGTGGCAATTGGTGAAGGTGGTTTTAGGTGCTAGTGGTGAGAAGTGGGTGGTGGTGGTGGTAGAATAGGGTGATTGTGGTGATAGGTGGTGGTGATGATAAGATAGGGTTGTTTTGATGGCAGGTGGTAGTGGTGGTGATACGTGGTGGTGGTGATGTTGGTAGAATAGGGTGATTGTGGTGACAGGTGGTGGTGATGATAAGATAGGGTTGTTTTGATGGCAGGTGGTAGTGGAGGTGATACGTGGTGGTGGTGGTGGTGGTAGTGGTGGTAGGTGAAATGAAGGAGAAGTAACGGGTGAAGAAGAATGACAGTGGAAGCAAATATCAGGAAAGAAGAAGAAGGATAACAAAAACAGGAGGATAAAGATTGAGAAGATAAGTGTAGGGGAGAAATGAAAGAAAAACCGAGCAGATAAGACAAATGAAGAAAGTGGTTGATGGGGTGATAAAGATGTGAGAGGAAGAGACGAAGATAAAGGAGGAAAACTGAATGGACAGACAAAAAAGTGAAGTGAAAATATTCGGAGAGAGAGAGCTTTTGAACAGTGTGAGAGATAGTTGGGATGCAGAGTGTAAGATATCACGGGAAGTATCAGGGAAAGATTGGATCAGGGTACGAACGAATATATTGAGACTATACCAGGAACTGAAACTGATGAAATAAAAGTGCATAAAAACAGCTTGTTTATGAAGCATCCGACTCAAAAGTTCACAGATTCAATCTCCATATTACTTTAGATCAGTTCCAGGAACTTTTGTCCGCGACTGTACTGGCATGTCTATAAAAATTCTTAAATTTTTACAGAATTAACTTTGAAGGTTTCCTGTGTCTGAGAATTTCGTTCAAATGTTGTATGTCTGTTAGTGACGAGCTTCATGTACACACAACTAAGAAGTATCTATGGATGGGTCCGATGAATTACAAAATGAACACTGCGACTCTTGTTGTCTCGGTAACGTTGTCAAAAACCTTCGTCCGCTGTGTCATAATGTCTAACTCTCTCTATTTCCACCCCATCTATTCACCCCTCTCTCTCTCCCTGCTCTTAAAACATGCTATACAGGTATGGGTAAATGTGTGAAAATCCTTCTTATCTTCCAGTAATTTCAGCCTAAATGAACACAGCCTAATAAATCCATCATTGCAGTAAGGATTATCTACAACTCTCTCTCTCTCTCTCTCTCTCTCTCTCTCTCTCTCTCTCTCTCTCTCTCTTTCTTGTCTGTCTGTCTGTCTGTCTCTCTCTCTCTCTTTCTTTCTTTCTTTCTTTCTTTCAAAGTACAGGGGCAGCAGCTAGTGTAAAACTTGACAGGCAGACAGACGGACAAAGAGAGAAGCTTAGTACACGTGCTATGAGAAATACTTTGTTACAACCTCAGTAATAAAAACTCACCAAATTGCTCCTACATAAAGTAATATGTGTGTGTGCAGATGAAATGTTTTTACTGTCAAATTATAATTAGTGTGTCGGTACTGAGGCTGGTGGCAGGATCTAATTCGCTCATATATATATTAAATTCCTCCGTGACATCTAATAGGTTAGGTTATGCTAGGTTTAACGCTTTGTTTATTGTCACCTTCATTTCGTGTTTTTTTTCTTCAAATATTTCCTGTTTTGGGTAATCAATTAGTGTAGGTTCAGGTGAGGTAGAGGTTACCTGTGGACAGTGATGTGTTTGTTGTCGTTACTTACTACTACCATAAGCACCACCATTAGTTACCACCATTACCTCCTACTACCAGCCACACCACCATTACCATCACCACCATCACAAACATTACCACAACCTTCTACTACCCCCCCCCACCACTTACTACCACCATCCCCTACCATCACCACCATATTGAACCACTAACACCACTAGCGTCATTGACACCACTAACATCACTAATACATGAATTTATCCACAAATATCCACACACGTCCGCACTACCATAATAACAAACGCACTCATAAATATCAGTACAACACACACACACACACACACACACACACACACACGTATACACCAAAATACATACACAGACATACTCATATATACAGCAGGTAATGAGACTTATTTTCCCATATATCTGGTAAATTTACATGTTGGTATTTTCTGAACAATTTACATATAATACTTACCATTAGTCGCTGCCTCGCCCACCGAAGGCCTCCAGACAGTCGTGTGTGTGTGTGTTGAGCGAGAGAGCAGAACATCCATCCATACAGCATTTCACAGGATCACAGAAGCAATTTTACCTGACCAACCCTGACTAACAACTCCTTCACTGTGGATGTAGGTTAGGTTAGGTTAAGTTAGGTTTGAGTTAGACTAAATTAAAAGCTAAGTTAAGTTATTTTGAGTCGGTGTCGAAGGCTTAGTTGGTCACTTAAAATGCATTCTCAAATAATGGATGACTTATCGGTTAGCTTAAATCCCCTCCCCTCGCATACACTACCGGGGTCATTTTCTTAATGGTGCAGACGATGGATGAGAGCCAATGAGGATTTTACTGAGTCCTCTGTGAGCCCTTGAGTGATGCACGTCCTGTTTCTCTGATGCAGTAGTGGAAAATTATGCTTCTTTCTTTCTTTCTTTCTTTCTTTCTTTCTTTCTTTTTTCTTTCTTTCTTTCTTTCTTATCCAGGCTGACTCTCTCTCCCTCCCCTCTTCCGGTAACATTAGATCAATATGCAATTATATCATGAATATAGCGGCAGCCTCCTGAGAGAGAGAGAGGCGTACGGTATTATAGACATTCTTTAACAGAAGATGAAGTGTTATTTTTTTCTACAGGACAGACAACACATCATGAGACACAGGACAAGCTTAAGAGATTACTGTCGACTCTTGTGATAACAGCTGTGTGTATCCAGCCCTCTCAGGTCGTGGTACTGTTTTTGTTCCAGTGTGATGATGTTCTTGTTCCAGTGGTGATGCTGTTCTTGTTCCAGTGGTGATGCTGTTCTTGTTCCAGTGGCGATACTGTTCTTGTTCCAGTAGTGATGTTGTCGTTGTTGTTCCAGTGGTGATGCTGTTCTTGTTCCAGTGGTGATGCTGTTCTTGTTCCAGTGGTGATGCTGTTCTTGTTCCAGTGGTGATGCTGTTCTTGTTCCAGTAGTGATGTTGTCGTTGTTGTTCCAGTGTGATGATGTTCTTGTTCCAGTGGTGATGCTGTTCTTGTTCCAGTGGTGATGCTGTTCTTGTTCCAGTAGTGATGTTGTCGTTGTTGTTCCAGTGGTGATGTTGTTGTTCCAGTGGCGATGCTGTTCTTGTTCCAGTGGTGATGCTGTTCTTGTTCCAGTGGTGATGTTGTTGTTCCAGTGGCGATGCTGTTCTTGTTCCAGTGGTGATGCTGTTCTTGTTCCAGTAGTGATGTTGTGTTGTTCCAGTGGTGATGTTGTTGTTCCAGTGGCGATGCTGTTCTTGTTCCAGTGGTGATGCTGTTCTTGTTCCAGTGGTGATGCTGTTCTTGTTCCAGTGGTGATGCTGTTTGTGTTCCAGTGTTGATGTTGTTGTTGTTCCAGAGGTGATAAAGACTTCATTATGTTATCAGTACAAGATAAATCAGCATCTCATAAGTCATGATCACCATCCTTCACCATCCTTCACTACACTGTATCTTTATCCACCTCCTCACCTCTCACCAACCCTCACCATTCTCATCTACCTTTCACCATCAGGCCTCATAGCCTTACAGCGTTACAGATTAATACATAATACCATCAGGTACTCTTTATATCTCAAGTCTCAAAAGAAATATTCACGTTTTAAAAGATATTAATCATTATAAGTTTGTGTGTAATGCAAGAGTTCCACCGCTAAGGCTGCATGTGAGGCATTTGCATTATTTCCAATATTCTTCTCTATTCTTTACTGTTTTATTAATGTTTGCCTCCGGAATTTTTTTAGATATGGTAATAAAACACAAGCATTTTTTTTATCAGGAAGCTTTCTAAATCTGTCTCTTGAGAGTGTTAATTAAATTCTCTATTATTTTTTCCCTGTATCTGTTTCCCTTCGTTCACAGTACCTTAAATATGTTCTTAGTTTATGGTGAATCAGTTTAGTATAAATCTGAATAATTATAGGAATAAGTGTAAGTTAATAATAATATTAATAATAAAAGTAACTGCAGGTGAAATATTACTATCATAAAGAGTCATAAGGCTTAACTGAAACCTGTTACGTGACAGGAAGGTGCGAGTAAGGAACGCTGGCGGAAAGGGGGAGGGGAGGGGTGGAGAGGAAGAGTAGTGTGGGAGAAGAGAGGAAGAGTAGTGTGGGAGAAGAGAGGGAGAGTTGACCTAAACAGTCAAGGGTGAGTAGAGGCAGCGTGTGGGGGCCGTGCTGGACGCCTGCTGCCGGGGGTCTGGGAGAAAGTGTCGTGCGTGTCTGTGAGTCGGCGAGGGAAGGTAGGCGGACTATAGTACCTGACAAATCGTGTTATTATACTTCATCATAGCTATATTTTATATTGTACCGCGAAATACAGCACACTAGTTTTGATACGAGTTATTCATTTTCACTAATTCAAGCTTTGTATTGATTCATCTATAGTCTTACTGTTGTATGTAAAAGTTTAATGTAATTTATCAACTGGTAGTAACGTTATTATTCATGGAAAATTTATGTACCGTTATTAAAGGATGATTTCCAATTCCCATCAATGGTGTAGTATTATAAAGCCGAAAATAGCCGCTCGAAAGCTGTTGGAACGACCTCAGATAACAGGAGTTGTATACCTCTGATGTGCCCCGACTCACGCGGACTGCTGTTAGGGCGGATGCCTACCTTAATAACTGTATATTTTAGTATTATTACCTGATTCACGCTTCGTAATATACCTCCTGTGTGTGTGTGTGTGTGTGTGTGTGTGTGTGTCCGTCCGTCCGTCCGTCCGTCCGTCCGTCCGTCCGTTAATTGCGAGAAAGTATTTTGGTCTCAAGAGAACGCTGAGAGATAATTAGCTGGAGATAAAAGGAAAAGCTCTTACTATTTCCTCCCAGGTATTTCTCAGACGTTGAGCTGAGAAGTAAGTGTGGCAGAAGCGATAACTGGGAAGTGGCGCAGCTTTCAGTAATTACCATAAAGCAACTTTTACTCTCGTCTAAGAATCGTCTTTTGTTTGTTGAGAATCTACCTGGTCAGACCCTGGCTGTATTAGGGCTTCATTAACAGGATTGGTATTTTTCTGATGTGTGATACTGGTATAGAAGCTTATCCTCTGTTGCCTGTTGCGTCTGGACAACCATCTGATCAATAGAGAGAAAGGTGGGCAGACAGAGATGTTGATATAGTGAGACAGTCAGGTAGGCAAAGGGAAAAGCAGTATTAGACAGACGGAGCTACAAAGAGAAAATGATAGCGAGGGAGATAGACAGAGAGACAATTAGGCAGAGACTGAAACGGAGACTTACACAGACAAAGTGACAAAGTTTATCAGTGATAGGTCAGGCCCTTGTATTATGGACCAACCTGGCTGAAAGTTGAGTCAGTTTCTCTCCCTCTCTCTCTTATACCAATTGGTACATTTTATTTTTTAAGAGAATCCATAAGATTAGAATGAATGTAGATATTTTGTGTTACTAGAGAGTTCATAAAACACACACACACACACACACACACATCATTCACAATGTACAATTAACACTATAAAGGTGGTAAAGACAGCAGAACATAGTGTAAACAAGATAATAGTCGCGTACTACAACACAGGAAATGAAATAGTACTAGTAAAGTGGAAGCAGATGCATACATAAAAGTTTATAAGAATAATTCACAACGATAATACTGGTCCAAAAGTTTCCCCCTTAACAGTATATATAGTTATAATAGTAGTTATACATTCTATCAAAATAAAGGATTTGTAAAAAATAAAAATACTGGAATGAACGTCAAAAGAAAAGAGGGAAAATAAACAAATAAATAATAATAGGAGAGTTCACACGCTGTGACAAAAATTATTTTCTTTTTACCTTGGAGATTCCCCGGTCGGCAGTGTTGCCAGATCTTGGTGATGCAGAGAAGGTACTGTCGTCCCTGCTCAGCCCGCGCGTTGAGTTGGTTATACTGATAATATGTTTTTTAAATAAACTGTATATCAACACCACAGCCTTTAACACCTTTCAACAATTCCAGGTGTACCGTTTATTATGTGAGTCATACAGGTGTACCGTTTATTATGTGAGAATCATACAGGTGTACCGTTTATTATGTGTGACTCATACAGGTGTACCGTTTATTATGTGAGGGTCATACAGGTGTACCGTTTATTATGTGAGACTCATACAGGTGTACCGTTTATTATGTGAGGGTCATACACGTGTACCGTTTACTATGTGAGGGTCATACAGGTGTACCGTTTATTATGTGAGTCATACAGGTGTACCGTTTATTATGTGAGACTCATACATGCGTACCGTTTATTATGTGAGTCATACAGGTGTACCGTTTATTATGCGAGACTCATACATGCGTACTGTTTATTATGTGAGTCATACAGGTGTACCGTTTATTATGCGAGACTCATACATGCGTACCGTTTATTATGTGAGTCATACAGGTGTACCGTTTATTATGTGAGAATCATACAGGTGTACCGTTTATTATGTGAGACTCATACAGGTGTACTGTTTACTATGTGAGGGTCATACAGGTGTACCGTTTATTATGTGAGGGTCATACAGGTGTACTGTTTACTATGTGAGGGTCATACAGGTAAAAATGCTGTTTATTATGTGAGTCATACAGGTACCGTTTATTGGTGCGAGACTCATACAGGTGTACCGTTTATTATGAGGGTCATACAGGTACTGTTTACTATGTGAGGGTCATACAGGTGTACCGTTTATGCGAGCTCAGGTGTACTGCCGACATGCGAGACTCATACAGGTGTACCGTTTATTATGTGAGGTTCATACAGGTGTACCGTTTATTATGTGAGGTTCATACAGGTGTACCGTTTGTTATGTGAGGGTCATACAGGTGTACTGTTTATTATGTGAGGTTCATACAGGTGTACCGTTTGTTATGTGAGGGTCATACAGGTGTACCGTTTATTATGTGAGGGTCATACAGGTGTACCGTTTATTATGTGAGGTTCATACAGGTGTACCGTTTACTGGTGTGAGGGTCAAGTACAGGTGTACTGTCTATTGCGTGAGGGTCATACAGGTGTACCGTTTATTATGTGAGGGTCATACAGGTGTACTGTTTACTATGTGAGGGTCATACAGGTGTACCGTTTACTATGTGAGGGTCATACAGGTGTACTGTTTATTATGTGAGGGTCATACAGGTGTACCGTTTATTATGAGGGTCATACAGGTGTACCGTTTATTATGTGAGGGTCATACAGGGGGGTACCGTTTATTATGTGAGGGTCATACAGGTGTACCGTTTATTATGTGAGGGTCATACAGGTGTACTGTTTATTATGTGAGACTCATACAGGTGTACCGTTTATTATGTGAGACTCATACAGGTGTACCGTTTATTATGTGAGGGTCATACAGGTGTACCGTTTATTATGTGAGGGTCATACAGGTGTACCGTTTACTATGTGAGGGTCATACAGGTGTACCGTTTACTATGTGAGGGTCATACAGGTGTACCGTTTATTATGTGAGGTTCATACAGGTGTACCGTTTATTATGTGAGGTTCATACAGGTGTACCGTTTGTTATGTGTGGGTCATACAGGTGTACCGTTTATTATGTGAGGTTCATACAGGTGTACCGTTTGTTATGTGAGGGTCATACAGGTGTACCGTTTATTATGTGAGGGTCATACAGGTGTACCGTTTATTATGTGAGGTTCATACAGGTGTACCGTTTGTTATGCGAGGGTCATACAGGTGTACCGTATATTATGTGAGGGTCATACAGGTGTACCGTTTACTATGTGAGGGTCATACAGGTGTACCGTTTACTATGCGAGGGTCATACAGGTGTACCGTTTATTATGTGAGGGTCACAGGTGTACCGTTTATTATGTGAGGTCTACAGGTACTGTTTACTATGAGGGTCATACAGGTGTACCGTTTATTATGTGAGGGTCAAGCAAGCATGTGTACCGTTTATGATGTGGAGGGTCACACAGGTGTACCGTTTATTATGTGAGGGTCATACAGGTGTACCGTTTATTATGTGAGGGTCATACAGGTGTACAGTTTATTATGTGAGGGTCATACAGGTGTACCGTTTATTATGTGAGGTTCATACAGGTGTACCGTTTATTATGTGAGGTTCATACAGGTGTACCGTTTATTATGTGAGGGTCATACAGGTGTACCGTTTATTATGTGAGGTTCATACAGGTGTACTGTTTATTATGTGAGGTTCATACAGGTGTACCGTTTGTTATGTGAGGGTCATACAGGTGTACCGTTTATTATGTGAGGTTCATACAGGTGTACCGTTTATTATGTGAGGTTCATACAGGTGTACCGTTTGTTATGTGAGGTTCATACAGGTGTACCGTTTATTATGTGAGACTCATACAGGTGTACCGTTTATTATGTGAGGGTCATACAAGTGTACCGTTTACTATGTGAGGGTCATACAGGTGTACCGTTTATTATGTGAGGTTCATACAGGTGTACCGTTTGTTATGAGAGTAGAGTTAAACATATATACTGTATATTGATCTCATTCCCTTAATTCTGTGTTGTATAAGATCCTGTGGTTAAATACTAGAGGTGAGTGGAGACAAACGACCACTGAACCCCACAGCGGGACGACCAGGGCGCCAGTAGCTGTCTGTATATTTGGTCCCAAACTTGTCAACTAATATTGGAATATATAAAATCCACGTTAGTCTGTGTTCAGTGGTAGGAGGACCCGGCGCGGCGTCACGGTACAAGACCTGCACAACACACGAATAAATTCTGCCATCCTCCCCGTTGGTTCCGAAAATAAAAAGTGACGATTTCTTTTGTGGAACAACACCAAGAAGACGTCAGGAAGTCATATTGCAATATATGAGTATAATGTCGGTGAGTGTGTGGGAAGGTTGTGGTGGTGATGGTGGCGGTGATGTTGGTGGCGGTGGTGGTGATGATGGTGGGGATGGTGGTGGTGATGGTGGCGGTGATGTTGGTGGCGGTGGGGATGATGACTTGATGGGGTGAGGTGGGTGGGTGGGTGTGTGTGGAAATCAACACACCACCATCTCCACAAAAACATTGACCGCGGCCGAACACACACACACACACACACACACACACACACACACACACACACACACACACCTCCACAGCTTCGCCACACAATAACTAAATGTGAAGGAAAATTTTATGCTCTAATACTTAACGAAAATCTGGTAAAATTAGTATTAGAAATGTATGTATTCAGTGAAGGGTGACCAACCAAATGAATGTAAATTTGTTTAATAATTATAGTGCCTTGTGTTGTGTTGCGATACTTTGTTTTGTGTCGTTTCATTGCTTTGTATTGCGTTGCGTTGTGCTGCCTTGCAATGCGCTGTGTTGTGTTACTTAGTGTATATTGATAGAGGTAAAATACTATTTACTGTACCGTTATTTTCTTACTTGCTCCGGAATAGTGAACACCTTGGATATCTTTATTATAATTGACATTATCGGCACGTTAAGTTGTATTGTTTATTCAGTAATAGTTAAAAGGAATAATAGTGAAGATAATTCAATGTGCTGTAAAAATTTCGCCAAATGCATAGAGTGAGGCAGCCATCTCCTCCTCCCGGTCACACAATCATTTAATATTTATGTCACTCAACTTTGGCCTAACTTATCCACACTCTCTCTATCTTAGTCTAACCTTCTCTGATATGTTACCCACCTCCCCAACACACTCTGATGTGCTCTGCTCCTCCCCAACACACACTGATGTGCTCTGCTCCTCCCCAACACACTCTGATGTGATCTGCTCCTCCCCAACACACTCTGATGTTCTCTGCTCCTCCCCAACACACTCTGATGTGCTCTGCTCCACCACCAACACATTCTGGTGTGCTCTGCTCCTCCCCAACACACTCTCATGTGCTCTGCTCCTCCCCAACACACACTGATGTGCTCTGCTCCTCCCCAACACACTCTGATGTGATCTGCTCCTTCCCAACACGCACTGATGTGCTCTGCTCCTCCCCAACACACTCTGATGTGATCTGCTCCTCCCCAACACACTCTGATGTGCTCTGCTCCACCCCCAACACATTCTGGTGTGCTCTGCTCCTCCCCAACACACTCTGATGTGCTATGGTTTACTCTGATCAGTAGCCCCACAACAGTGTTTCAGAATAAAACCCGAAACAGACGGTGATGCTGATTGTGAGTCATGGAAAAGGATGACAAAATAACAAATGAATTAGTCTCTATTTTTAACTTGGGTTCATAACAACTGGGGAGGTCCTCGCCCTTCGCCCCTCAACACTGAACACTCACCCCTTACACTTTACCCCTCACCCCTCACCCCTCACCCCTCACACTTTACCCCTCACCCCCCTCCCCCCTGTCATCATGCCATAGATGAGCGTGAGTGTTAGGTAAGGGCACGAAACGTGGCATGTTCTACACACACACACACACACACATACACACACACAGGTAAAGTAGCGAAGAGGAACAGGTGTTGAGTCATATCTTAATTGAGAGTCGTGCGAGGATCATCACCAGGGGAGGTAATACTCAAGCACCACCACACATAACACTGCACTGACTCACCCTTGATCTGTGGAGGACGGAGTGGAACTAAGTGGTAGAGATAGAGTAGAAGGAAATAAGTGGTAGGATGAAAGAGGAAGGAAGTAAGTGTCTAGGATCAATGAGGAGGGAAGTAAGTGTCTAGGATCAATGAGGAGGGAAGAAAGTGGTAGGATGAAAGAGGAGGGAAGTAAGTGTCTAGGACCAATGAGGAGGGAAGTAAGTGTCTAGGATCAATGAGGAGGGAAGAAAGTGGTAGGATGAAAGAGGAGGGAAGTAAGTGTCTAGGACCAATGAGGAGGGAAGTAAGTGTCTAGGATCAATGAGGAGGGAAGAAAGTGGTAGGATGAAAGAGGAAGGAAGTAAGTGTCTATAATGGAAGAGGAGGGAAGTAAGTGGTAGGATGAAAGAGGAAGGAAGTAAGTGCTAGGATGAAAGAGGAGGGAAGTAAGTGGTAGGATGGAAGAGGAGGGAAGTAAGTGGTAGGATGGAAGAGGAAAGAAGACGAAAGATAATTGGATTGAATGGGATAATGGCAGGAAAAGTGGGGTGAGGAGAAGGAAATTGAGAGAGAGAGGAAAGGGAAGGGAGAGATAAGGTAACAAGATGGACACTGGAATGATTAAGGAGGGAAGGAGGGGTTAGGGTAATGGAGGTGAGGAGAGGTTAGGGTGATGGAGGTGAGGAGAGGTTAGGGTGATGGAGGTGAGGAGAGAGGTGGCAAGCATTTGAGGTGAGGAGAGGTTAGGCGATGGAGGTGGAGGAAAGGTTAGGGGCGTGGATGGAGGCAAGGAGAGGTTAGGGGTGATGGAGGTATGAGGTTAGGGTCATGGAGGTATAGGAAAGAAGTGATGGAGGCAGAGAGGTTAGGGTCAGCTATGTAAGGAGAGGTTAAAGGATGGAGGTATGAGAGGTTAGTGATGGAGGTAAGGAGAGGTTAGGGGTCATGGAGTGCGAGAGGTTAGGGTCATGGAGGTAAGGAGAGGTTAGGGGTCATGGCGTAAGGAGAGGTTAGGGGTGATGGAGGTGGGTGAGAGGTTAGGGTGATGGAGGTAAGGAGAGGTTAGGGTCATGGAGGTGAGGAGAGGTTAGGGTGATGGAGGTGAGGAGAGGTAAGGGTGATGGAGGTGAGGAGAGGTTAGGGTGATGGAGGTGAGGAGAGGTTAGGGTGATGGAGGTGAGGAGAGGTTAGGGTGATGGAGGTGAGGAGAGGTTAGTGTGATGGAGGTGAGGAGAGGTTAGGGTGATGGAGGTGAGGAGAGGTTAGGGGGCATTTTATGCAGGAGTGAGGTTAGGGGCATGGAGGTAAGGGAGAGGTTATTAGGGTCATGGAGGTGAGGAGAGTGTTAGGTCATGGAGGCGGAAAGGTTAGGTGATGGAGGTGAGGGAGAGGTTAGGTGATGGAGGTATAGAGGAAAGTTGAAGTGATGGAGGCAAGGAGGAGGTTAGGGTGATGGAGGTATGAGAGGTTAGGGGTGGATGGAGGTAAGGAGAGGTTAGGGTGATGGAGGCAAGAGAGGTTGTAGTGCATGGAGGTGAGGAGAGGTTAGGGTGATGGAGGAGGAGAGGTTAGGGTGATGGAGGTAAGGAGAGGTTAGGGTCATGGAGGTAAGGAGAGGTTAGGGTCATGGAGGTGAGGAGAGGTTAGGGTGATGGGGTAAGGAGTGGTTAGGGTCATGGAGGTGAGGAGAGGTTAGGGTGATGGAGGTGAGGAGAGGTTAGGGTGATGGAGGTGAGGAGAGGTTAGGCGTGATGGTAGAGGGGAAAATAGAGAAGGAAAAACAGAAGAATTGTTTTGTTAAGTACTTGCAACATTTTGATCAACAACATTGTCGGCATTGCAGTAATAATAATGATAGGCTAATAACAGTAGCTATAATAATAGTAATAATAATTATAATAGTAATAGTAATAGTACTACTACTACTAATAATAATAATAAGTATTCACGTTGCAACTACTAACATACACATTTAGTTGACCACATAGTTACATATATAAAATAAACCGGCATCCCCCCTACTACTACCACGACCCCTTAGCGAGAGTAATAAAACACGTCATAATAGTTCCAATGTTTATGGTCTTGTGTACATATTAAGACCGGCTCATTGGTTCCTAAAGACCTCCCTGGAATTGGATCTTATTACCAAGTCTTTAATTACTGGTGGGAGACAGAGGCAAGGTAAATAATTGTATGAAGACTTGCCCAGACGCCCCCCCACCCCCCTCCCCACCATGATCGGATGAGATGTGAATATGTTGACTCTTATACATACAATAAAACAACTCTGAATACCGGACTCCCTGGTACAGGATACTGGAACAAGATATTCGTTTTTGTTCGGTATTTATTTTATTGGTTGTATCGGACCACTACAGTACGGTTAAGGGGATATTTTTGTTCAGTATAATCCATAATTTAACACGTGAGACTGAAGCCTCTAATTGTTTAACAGTGTAAAGAATCTGTCCTTTGATCAAGAGAGTCTGTGTGTGTGTATTTGTTGACATTACTCGCAGTCTATCAAACACCTCGCTGCTGTTACCATTGTCTGATCATAGTAGAATGTATCAGGTCTTTCTCGCCACATGTTACAGTAGTACAGTACTAATCAATGGGTATATATCGTTTGGGTATAAGGTATAAGGCATCATTCGGGAGAGGTCAGATCGGGTCAAAGTAAAGGTAAGGTCAGGGTAGGTGATCTTAGTGGCCAGGAAACGTGAATTTTTAAGTTGGGATGAATATTTTTTTTTGGGGGGGGGAGGAGGGAGGGGAGGGGGGGAAGCGAGTATGATTTTATATGATGGTGATGAAGGAAGGAATAGAGGGAGAGATGGACAGGAATTATGAAGGAGGGAAGGTTGAAGGAAAGATGAGTATAGGAAAAGGAAGGGAGGAAGGAGACAGGGAAAATTGAAAAATTGATAAAGATGATGGAAGGGTGAAAATAAAGAGGATGGCGAGGAAAGAAAGAAGGATAGAGGGAAGGAAAGAAATCACGAAAATTTTAAATGAAGAAATGAAGACGAAAATCAACAAAAAAATTAAATAAAAGAAGAAATAATCATGAGAGAAGAAAGAAGAGAAATTGATGGATTGACAAACACGACAGCCACACGGACACGACGACAAGAGATTATGTTAATTTGAGAAAAACTTGGTGGTTGTGACGTGTCTGTCTGTCGCTTCCTGTTGGTGTAGGATGATAATAAGCTGATTAGATCTCTCTCTCTCTCTCTCTCTCTCTCTCTCTCATATCTACTTCAGGAGACGTGTGTGTGTGTGTGTATGTGTGTGTGTGTGTGTGTGTACGTTGGCGACACACGGTGTAATTGTCAGCTTGCTCGCCTCGCAAGCGAATGAACCCGGGTTCCATTTCCGGGCAGGGTGAGACCATGAGCAAGTTCCTTTGCGTCATTTACCTCTATCTACCCAACACTAATTGGGGACCTGGATGTTAATAATCGATTCGCGCGTCGTGTTACGGGGTAATGGTTAGCCAGTGCAGTTGGCCACGGACTATTCCTTGACACTGGGTCACTCAGCTCATTAACTCAGGGTGTGGTTGTTGTGTTGGCGACAGCTTCAACACCTTAAACAAATTCACGCCTAGGTGGCCCTTGGGCCTGGCCATTCTCATTACAGGAGGGGCAACCATTATAATAATAAAAAAAGAAAAAAGAAAAAAACGCTCATCAACTTCAGGTACACCAATCATCCTTGTAAAAAAATCCTGATTGAATAATTTCATCAGTAACATACAAGTGAACCAAACTTGGGTACTACACAACTACAGTATCACTCAATGACTTATTTTACACTATATCTACTACCACTTAACATTTCTATATCAGTTCAACAACCATCACTCAACCTTGTTCCATTTTATTTAAAGTTCGTTAATCAATAAGAGGAATTATTATCACAACACAAGCATTCATTAATCAGTCTCCATTGTGAATCATTTTGCTGGGGTGTGTGGGAGGATTACGCTGGATAATAACTTTAGTGTTTTGTATATCCAGAAGAATCTTAACTCCAGTTTACTCCAACTAATAACTAACCTAATCTAACAAAACCTAACCTAACCTGAAAAATCTCCACTGCAACTTACTCCAACTAATAACTAACCAAACATAAGCTAACATAATTACAGACAGACAGACACACACACATACACACACACACACACACACACACACACACACACATACACACATAAACCATAAATATGTTATATGGAACATAAATATAACTTCCAAAATCACTCTCATATACTTCCTAACCGCGGCCTGACGAAATAGTACACCTGTAACGTTCTGTCAGGGCTCAGGTCGAGGCTCCTCCTTACTGATCATCTATACGTGTGTGTGTGAGTGAGATGTTTCCTAGTATGTAATAAAAAAGGCGGGGATCCGCTTTTGAATTTTGCCACATACAGCGGCTAGTTTATTGTGCACCCATATTCATCCCGTGAACGGTAGCGTAGGCAGATTATAGTTAAATAGTAGAAGTCAGAATATTATGGCACTGAATGTTAAAAACAATGTATTTCCAAAAAATTATTTGTTTAGTTCTGTAGAGTACATCGCCCTCTCCCTCAACCTGCCATTATTCAATAAATTATTTGTTCCCTCGTTCTAACAAGAGATACACGATAACATATTCGATTTGAAGATAAAAATACACTGTCCAGGAAGAGTCATAACAAACTTGGGGGTTATCTGAGAGAGAGAGAGAGAGAGAGAGAGAAACAATACCTTCTACAGTACAGTTATATAGTATGACCACCATGACCCACGGAGATCTGTACCTCTTGGCTCCTGACCTCTGTTGACCTTGTGTATACTCACCCAGTTGACCTTTCCTGCCCCATCTCGCCCATTCCTCCTACAGTCAAGGGCTGGGGGGCCGAGGAGGGGGGGACGGAGGGGAATGGTTCTGTAAGCATAGTTGAGGTTAGGTTAGGTTAGGTTAGGTTCAAATGAGTGATAGATCAGGTCCCATGGTTAGTTTATCTCTCTCTCTCTAACACATATATATCCCTATTCTGTAAAATCTTGTGGTTATTTATATTTACTCACTGTTGATATTCTGGGAGAGAGAGAGAGAGAGAGAGAGAGAGAGAGAGAGAGAGAGAGAGAGAGATGTAGATTGAGAGAAAGATATTATTGAGAGAGTAGACGAGGGAAATAGACTGGAAGGAGAGAGAGATGTGAATTAGTGTTTACTCCCACTCATAAGTATAGTATTAGTCAACTTATATTATACAGGGTCTCCAGTCCACATTAAAATGAAAACAACGTTGTAAAACCTTATAAACTTTTGATTGAATGATAACAGATTAATATCCACACGCACACATTATAGTCAGTCTCTTCGAGTTTCATTTGGTGTATGGGTATACATCGTTTGGGTATAAGGTATAAGGCATCATTCGGGAGAGGTCAGGTCAGGTCAGGTCAAAGTAAAGGTTAGGTCAGGGTAGGTGATCTCAGTGGCCAGGAAACGTGAATTTTTAAGTTGGGATGAATATTTTTTTTGGGGGGGGAGGAGGGAGGGGTGGAGAGGAAACGAGTATGATTTTATACGATGGTGATGAAGGAAGGAATAGAGGGAGAGATGGAGAGGAATTATGAAGGAGGGAAGGTTGAAGGAAAGATGAGAATAGGAAAAGGAAGGGAGGAAGGAGACAGGGAAAATTGAAAAACTGATAAAGATGATGGAAGAGTGAAAATAAAGAGGATGGCGAGGAAAGAAAGAAGGATAGAGGGAAGGAAAGAAAAGGATAGAGGGAGGAAAGAAATCACAGAACAAATGATGGAAAGAAATGAGCAGACACGACGACAAGAGATTATGTTAATTTGAGAAAAACTTGGTGGTTGTGATGTGTCTGTCTGTCTGTCTGTCGCTTCCTGTTGGTGTAGGATGATAATAAGCTGATTAGATCTCTCTCTCTCTCATATCTACTTCAGGAGACGTGTTTGTGTGTGTGTGTGTGTGTGTGTGTGTGTGTACGTTGGCGACACACGGTGTAATTGTCAGCTTGCTCGCCTCGCAAGCGAATGAACCCGGGTTCCATTTCCGGGCAGGGTGAGACCATGACCAAGTTCCTTTGCGTCATTTACCTCTATCTACCCAACAGTAATTGGGGACCTGGATGTTAATCGATTCGCGCGTCGTGTTACGGGGTAATGGTTAGCCAGTGCAGTTGGCCACGGGCTATTCCTTGACACTGGGTCACTCAGCTCATTAACTCAGGGTGTGGTTGTTGTGTTGGGGACAGCTTCAACACCTTAAACAAATTCACGTCTAGGTGGCCCTTGGGCCTGGCCATTCTCATTACAGGAGGGGCAACCATTAAAAAAAAAAAAAAATAAAAACGATCATCAACTTCAGGTACACCAATCATCCTTGTAAAAAAATCCTGATTGAATAATTTCCTCAGTAACATACAAGTGAACCAAACTTGGGTACTATACAACTACAGTATCACTCAATGACTTATTTTACGCTATATCTACAACCACTTAACATTTCTATATCAGTTCAACAACCATCACTCAACCTTGTTCCATTTTATTTAAAGTTCGTTAATCAATAAGAGGAATTATTATGACAACACAAGCATTCATTAATCAGTCTCCATTGTGAATAATTTTGCTTACTCCAACTAATAACTAACCTAATCTAACACAACCTAACCTAATCTAATCTAACCTAACCTGAAAAATCTCCACTACAACTTACTCCAACTAATAACTAACCAAACATAAGCTAACCTAATTACAGACAGACAGACAGACAGACAGACACACACACACACACACACACACACACACATAAACCATAAATATGTTATATGGAACATAAATATAACTTCCAAAATCACTCTCATATACTTCCTAACCGCGGCCTGACGAAATAGCACACCCGTAACGTTCTGTCAGGGCTCAGGTCGAGGCTCCTCCTTACTGATCATCTATACGTGTGTGTGAGTGTGAGATGTTTCCTAGTATGTAATAAAAAAGGCGGGGATCCGCTTTTGAATTTTGCCACATACAGCGGCTAGTTTATTGTGCACCCATATTCATCCCGTGAACGGTAGCGTAGGCAGATTATAGTTAAACAGTAGAAGTCAGAATATTATGGCACTGAATGTTAAAAACAATGTATTTCCAAAAAATTATTTGTTTAGTTCTGTACAGTACATCGCCCTCTCCCTCAACCTGCCATTATTCAATTTTCAATTTCAATTTCAATTGTTTATTCCTTGATAGAGGAAGCGGGATCCTAGTGCTGTCACTAGGTACCCCTGTACAATGACACCAGAAGCATCTGGCAAGTGTGACAAGTATGTACAGTATACATATTATAAAGGGGCTTACTAAAGCCTAAGGAAGGAAGGATATTCCTTTAACACATAATCAATGTTATTTACAAAATATCTGGCCAGTATGGGGAGGATCATCGTGTCTCCGTCAGGGGGTCGTGGAGTGGTGGTCCAGCAGGCGTCACGGAAGCGTTGTGTGTGGGGACGTCTCAGGTGGTAGTGGATAAGGGTGCTGCTGTTGGGTCTTCTGCATAATGCACAAGAGCGTTGCTCAGGGGATGCGGGGATACCAATCTCCCAAGCAAAGTCATACCCAATGATGATACGGGCAGCAATCACGTCCCCTTTCCGCGACCCTTTCCCATAGACGTACGCGAGGTCAGGAAGTTTACGGAGGATATCGTACCAGGTGGGCGGGGAGTCCAGGGGGATGGCTACTTCCCGAGCTTCTCTCTGTTTGCGGCGAATTTGGGTCCTAATCTGTAAAAGTGTTCGAGGAACAACGTAGTCAGGTGTGGCCTTGTTGCAGCTAGTCTTGGCAAGGCCATCTGCTGCCTCATTCCCCAAGATACCGACATGACTGGGTATCCATAGGAATGTCACAGGACGGCCTGCATCCTGAAGTGTGGATGTTAGCCCTCGTATTCGGAGGATGAGGTCCTTATTTTCCCCTGATCCAAATGCGATCCCGTCGAGAGCAGACCTGGAATCGCAGCAGACAAGCAAGGGGCAGAAACCATCTGTTTCTTCCTCAGCGAGAAGGGCAGCAAGGAGGGCTATTAGTTCAGCCTGAGTGGAGGATGCCCCGTCAGAAACTCTGAGAGACAGTTTGATAGGCTCAGGGGCATCAGGACGGGAGATGTAGACACCAGCCCCGGCCCTACCTGTAGCGGGGTCAACAGAACCATCAGTGTAGAGGACGACCCTACCTGGGGACCAGTGGGCGATCCTGGAGAGGTGGTATTTGCAGAGGATAACAGGATTCACCTGGGATTTCGGGAGCGGTCCACCGAGGGCAATCACTTCAGGTTGAAAATCCAGCCAGGGAGGAGACGAGCCAACAGCAGGGGTGACAACAATATCAGGCAGGAGGTCGTGTTCCTGAAGGGCTCGGATGAGTGACCCTCGCCACTGTCTTCTAGATGGAGGTCGGTCTCGGACAGCAGGAGTCAAGTTGGTTTGGACATAGTCGCCCCGAGGATCCCGTAGAATGGAAACGGCAGTTTTTAGGTAAAACTCCTGGACACGATCCTATAAGGGGGAAAGACCAAGTTCGGTATATAGAGAAGTAGAGCGTGTCCACTGAGGAGCCCCAAGGATGATACGAGCAGCTTTCCTCTGGATAACTTCGAGACGGTTGACAGCAGTCCGACTAATGTTGACGAGGGCAGGGGTGGCGTAGTCGATACAGGAACGGACAATGGACTTGTTTATGGTGAGAAGTACAGGGATGGTGGCACCAAGGGAACCCCTGCACATGGTAAAGAGGGGAACGAGACGCCGAAAGCATATGTCTCGAAGATAGCGGACTTCAGGGATCTGACAACGTGTGCGAGTTACATACACACCCAGGTATTTTGTCTCATTAACCCAGTCCAAGGGCGTTCCTGATAAGAGAAGGGGTGGAGGTACAACACGACCGTGCCACAAGGCTTTTGTTTTCGCAGTTGAAAGAAGGAAACCAAGTGAATCACACTCTCTGGAGGCCAGATCAAGGGCTTCCTGCATGCTGAGGTAGTCAGGGGCTTGGAGGAGGACATCGTAGGCATATCCTGAGTGGACAACTTCTGTCGGCCACGGGAGAGATGCAATGGAGTGCATGAGAGTGCTAAACAAGGTGGGACTCAGGACTCCACCTTGAGGGGTGCCGAGGTTCATTTCTTGAACAGGAGACATAGAGCCTTCAACGCGAACCCGGGCCTGACGTCCGGTGAGGTAAGAGGCAATCCATTGTAGAAGTCTCTCTTTAACCCCTAACCGCGCAAGTTCAGCTAAAATGAGGGCAGGCTGAGCCGTATCAAAGGCTCCCTTGATATCAAGGAAGACGGAGATGCGGGCAGTCTGATTGCAATAAAAGGAAGCAGTGGAGTGTGCTGTGCTGCGATGTTGAATGAAACCATTGAGGGAGTTGTGGAAGCCGCCTATGGTGTGAAGAAGGCAACGATGGAGTATCCTCTCCATCATCTTGCAAACACAGGAGGTAAGACTAATGGGTCGATATTTCCCAGAATTTCCCGGCTTAGGGATGAGGATAATAGTGGCATTTTTCCAGTTGGACGGGAGAACCTCATGTTCATAAGACATATTGTAGAGAGCAAGCAAGGGGCCGTTAGGAATATTAGTACAGGCGTTGAGGACGGAGTAGGTTATCTGATCATCCCCAGGAGAGGTGTCTTTTCTAGAGCGACGAGCACTGTCAAGCTCGAACTGTGTGATGGGATGATCAGTGGGGGCAGGGGAGGTAAGAGCAGCACGAACAACAGGCTCAGACGCATCGATGCGAGCCTGTACTGCCTCCTGCATTGGATCTGGAAGTGCCTCAGGGGAGGAAGCTCGTGCCCAGTCCTCCATTAAAGAGCAAGCAAGGGAAGCGGGGTCAGAGTGGGGAGGAGGCCTCCGTCGAATACCCCGTATAGCATTAATCCGATTCCATACATAAGAGGGTGACGACTGGAACGATAGAGACCCCGTGAAGGATAGCCAGTCTGCCTCACGTATCCGACGGCGCTCCTGAGTTGCAAAGGAGCACCAATTTTTGAAGTCTTCCCAGTCCTCTGGAGACCGAGACCTCCGTATGGCAGAGTGCAGATCACGGGTTACCTGCCGGAGATGTCTCATGGCAGGGATACGATACCAGTAGTTGGTGGCACTTCTGGGGTGACGGGGAGGGCGTGGAGGGGTAGCGCGATTGACAGAGTCATACACGGCATCAACAAAATCAGCGCTGTAAGAGTCAAGGGACTGGGAGACAACATAGGAATCCGCCCAGGTAAGAAAGGTATTGGGTAAAGGAAGGAACAGCATCTTGTGTGAGACGAAGGCGAGGGGATCGATAAGGAGCTGATGTCGGGGCAGAGAAGGAGAGCCTGAGATAGGTAGTAACGGCAAGATGGTCACTATGCAGAGCAGGCTCGGTGCAGACGGTAGGATGAAAGGAGGTATGACCGTTCAATAGTAAGCCAACATCAAGGAAACTATGGGGGAGGCGAGTAGGATCGTCAGGACAAAGAAAGCGAACATCATCATCCCCATTAAGAAACTGTGAGAGATGTGATCCGTTAAGGGTACATGGCGTGGGATAATCCGGAGTAAGAGTGGGATGGCGGGCATTAAAGTCGCCAAGAACAATAGTGGGAATCCCATCATGGAGGTCGTGAAGAACCGGAGGGTCCAGAGAATCACTCTTGAAATGAACATTGACTACACGAAGGGTCCGGTCACCAAGAGTAAGGGAGACAGAAAGTAATTCAGACGGGGGTCCATGTGAGTCAGGTGAAGGGAGACGAACAGATGGAATGGTGTTACGCACAAGGGTGAGGAGGCCACGAGCCTGCCCACGGTACCGAGGCAGGGTGTAAACAGTATAGACAGAGAGGCGGAGTAGAGTAACATCGTCTGTGATGTTTTCCTGAAGTAGAGCAACATCTACTTGATGGGAGAGCACAAACTGGGCGAGGTCTGTCTGGCGAGGTCTAAGTCCCTGGATGTTCCATTGTAAGAAGAGGAGGGAACGGCCTCCGGTGTGAGATGAGTCGGAGGGGATAGACAGTAGGGTGTGTCAAACGGAGGCGAATTTTTTTTTTTGCGTTTGAAAAATCGCCCCATGGTATTAATGATGTAGTTCTATGTGCAGAATCATGTGATATCTTCAGATTTGAAAAGTTTTCATTTTTTGCTAGGTAAATTTTAACTTGAAATCTTATGAAAATTCAGCATTCCCACCCTTTTACCAACACCACTAAATAGCTTATTTAAAGTAAAGTAAATGTATCAGGTTAATTTATTAGGATGAAAATGATCCAGAATAGTGAAACGAATGATCTTGACACATTTATTAAATTTAATATTCCTTTAGAAAACAAAATCATCAAATACAAAAACCGGTTTTACTACTACGACCCGGTGTTGCTGCACACCATAGAGAACATGTCTTTCTTGCTTCTGTTTCTACTCATCACCTCCCTGCTGACCACCTGAGCTCGGATGTAGCCTTCCCTCCTCTCCTGGTTGTACACGTGACTGCTGGCCTCGCTCACTTGCTGTACACAACGCTCTATACTCTGGGTGTGCGAGGGCCAGGCAGGGACATGCATGGGGTTGTCCAGGAAAGCTCTGACTTGAACATTGGTGAGGCTGCAGGTAAGAGGGGGCTCACTGCCAGCCTGGATGTTATCCAGATCTATGAGATCAGTGAGGGTCTTGGCACCTAGATTGACTTCAGGAGTCTTCCTGACCCTGAAGGAATCGTCACCAACTGATTCGTCATGCCCAGATCCTCTCATAAGTCTTATATCCAAGATCTTTTTGACTGCCACTCTTCTCTCCTCCTCATCCTTACTGCAGAGCATTGTCTGCAGAACTGCCTCGGGATGAGCATACCAGGAAGATCTCCTCACAGTCTGCTCCACAATCTGAACAACCTTCCTTGGCTGACTCCTCAGGAGCTCAAGCTGGAAGAGAACATGCCTCGGTCCTTCGGAGAACAATGACTTGACCTTGGTGTTGAACCAATTTGGCAAGTAGACACCACGATGAATTGATAAGTCTCAGGTTGTGAAGCTGGTTCCCTTCAGTTTATGATGAGCGACCCAAATTCTGCAGAACCTGGAGAGCCAGTTGTGAGCCACCTGAATGTGAGACTGACCCATCTGCAGGTAAGCAAGTTCATCAGGCATGACTCCCCAGTTTTGATGGCACTGCAAATCATGTAACCATAGTACTGGTCAGTACTCAGGTCGTCAATGACAGTATGTGCAAGCTCAACGAGTGGAGGGCCAACTGTGATTTTTTCAAGCTCGGATTTATTTCTTAACTCAGTGGCAGAGTCCAGCATCTGCCAAGAGGACCAGACCATCTGTTGTTTGAAAGAGTCTTGCCATCCAGCTCCTGGATCAGATGTCTGAGTGGCAACTCGTTGGTGTGGAGGTCACAAACAATCCAGACCAGCTTCCTCCCAATCTTCCGCTCTATCCACTGTATGACCCCCCTTGCCACCCTGTGTTCGTGTTGGTGCTGTCCCTTCCAATGGCCTGCAGGGTCTGGTCTACGTTCCTCTCTCTGAGCCAGTTCACAATGTTATCTGCCACTATCTCAGCTGGTTTCCTGATGTCATCTTTCTCTGGAGTGAAATGCCACAAATACTTCCCTCCTGGTTCACTGCAGCAGGAGCAGTGTTCCTCCTTCACCATGGCAGGGAACAACTTGTCAGAATCTCCAACTTTCATGAACACTTTAATGTCATCCCTTCTCCCATCAAAGAACAAACAATTGATTCCATTTTCTCTTATCCCTTTATCAAACTCCTCTTCTAGGTTACTGACAAGTTTCTCCTGAGCTCTCCTTACTTTGTTATGATCTATCACCAGGTGAACATCATCAGGTGTTATCAAACCACCGTCAAACCAGGCAGCTGTTGCTATCTCTGCAGTTTCTCTGAGACCAGTGTGGTGTCGCATGCTGGCCAGAGCTATGCTCGGGATATCTTTCCTATTTCGAATCTTATGCCTGGAAGGTATGGGATCATTATTTTCTGGGTTAGGGACAAAGTCACCATTCTCCTGGTCAGCACTCGGATCAGCCATGGGGAAGTCATTAAACTCTGAATCAGCTTTGACTCAATCATCGGCCTTTTTACTCTCACCCCAGCCTTCAAGTCTTTTCCTCGGCAACTCTTCTGTCTCTCTGTGGCAGCCTCCTTGCCTCTTGACTCCGGAATATCTTGGCTAGAAATCATGAGAGCCTTTATACTGCCAGTCTTCTCTGTGCTTTGACAAATGCCAGTTCGATCACAGGAATCTTCAGTTCACGCTTGCAAATACAGGAGATGTGGGCCTCGGATTTACAGTCACGATCGCATCCAAACTCAGGACAGAGAACAATTAATTCTGCAAGTAATTATGTCAAATAACTGGTCCAGTTGCTTGGCAAAGCTATCCTTAACTGCAAGTTTTCCTCTCCCAAGAGAGATATCTCTTGCCTCTTCCCAACTGGCTAGCAGTCTCTCACTAATCTTCTTCTGACTTGTTATGACTGGAGGCTTGAACTGAGCGTTAGCCAGAGTGTACTGTGCCAAGACAGCTTTGGTCATATCACTGGCAATGTCTTTGTTTGTGTAAGTTCTTTGGTTCTTTTCACTGATTTGCCTGATTAAAACACTGTATCTCAAAGCATCTCTCAATGTAGGCAACTCCGACTTCAGGAGCTCTCTCCCAGACCCAAGATAGTGACTGAGATGGCTGGATTTTTGGTTCCTCGTCCTGACACAAGCAGCCATCGCAAATATTATCAACTTATAAATGCATCAGAATCTGAAACAGAAAAAATATTGTTAGTTGGGTTGTTAAAGAATGAAGTCAGAAAGCAATGTTCACTATTTAATTGTAATGCACTAATGCAGCTGTACGTTAGATTTTCGATAAATTTCACGCTAAAATTTACCTCGCAAAAGGGTGCAAAATATTGAAACTGAAATTATTTTCTGTTTATATACACTAAAATCTACCAAAAAAGTGATGGGCCATTAGTTTTAGCTGATCTTCCCTCCTATGACACACCCTAGCTAGACAGGGCTCCAGAGGAGGTACCAAATTATGTTGAGAAAAATGGAGAGGGAGGAGTGGGAGAGCGAGGGATGGATCCTCCATCTCGGGAGATGGAAGGAGGCGGGTCATCAGGGCTTGCAAAGTGCGCCCCTGTTGGGTCAGGGTGTCCAGAATGAGTTGTTGTTGCCTCTGCAATGTCGCAATTGTTTTCACAAACAAGTCGAGCTGGGCAGAGAGAAGGTTGATTTGCTTGGAGTGGCGATCCAGACGGAGAGTGATTGTTTCCATAGAACCAACTTGGTGTACCTGTACAGGAGCTGGAGGTGGCGGCGAGGATTGCCGAGGGCCCGACTGGGCATGTGGTGGTGGTTGCGACGGAGAGGGACGGTGAGGGTTCAGTTGAGTAAGAGGTGGTGGTGCTGGTGAGAGACAGCGGGGGTCCGGGTGGGCAGGAGATGGTGGTGACTGTGTGGCAGGGCCGGCAACGACCTTGTTCCAAGAACGGTAGACAGAGGGAGGGAGGGGAGAAAGGATGGGTGGTAGGGGTGATAGGGGGGATGGTAGAGGAGTGAGGTTTGGTTGATAGGGGCTTCGTCAGAGACGAGGGCGGTGGTACAAGGTAAGTTTTCCCCGGGCGAGTGCCAGGACGCTGTGGGCAATTGGCATTCCAGGCGTGGTGACTGCCATGGCAATTGACACACCGTGGAATAACTGGGATTTTGTTCTGAATTTTTTATTTGCATTCCACTGCTTCGTGAGGACCTGTACAGAAACCGCAGACGACCATCCTCGTGCACTCCCAGGTGCGGTGTTTCCACGATTGGCAGCAACCACAGATTTTCGGGGTTCCGATAAATCGGTCGAGAGGACAGTTGTGAATTGGTCCTACATTCACCTTCGGAGGGAGGGGGCCCACCCACCAGCCGATGAGTTCGTTGGATGGACGTTTGGAGACCGGGTTGATGCGGCGTTCCATGTCCAGTAGTTGTGGGAGAAGAGGGCGAAGATCGTCGATAGGGATCTCCCAGGGTACGTGGCGAACCATTACCTTGGTACGACGAGTTTCTGGGGTGATGATGGTGAACTTCAGCATCACCTCCCCCTGGGGAGCAGGAAAGCCCACCTGAGTGAGCAGGCGTACCGTCTCGTCCATTTGTGTGGTGACTATCACGGCTGTGGGACCTCGGCGAAGGCGAAGTGTTGAGTCCTGAAGTGGAGAGCAGTGACGGAAGAACCAGATCGCCCGTGTGCTCAGAGGCAAGTCCCGAGGAAAGGCGAGA
>NW_024749049.1:0-25407 GCF_018991925.1 Homarus americanus
TAACAAAGCCCCCTCATCGAGTATAACATATTCCCCTGGTCGAGTATAGCAAAGTCCCCTGGTCAAGTATAACAAAGCGCCCCTCATCGAGTATAACAAAGGCCTCTAATCGAGTATAACAGAGTCCCCTGATTGAGTATAACAAAGTCCCCTGATCGAGTATAACAAAGTCCTCTGGTTGAATACAACAAAGTCCCCTGATCGAGTATTACATATACCCTGATCGAATATAAAAAAGTCCGTTTGCCCAGTATAATAAAGTCCCTAGATTGAGCATACCGAAGTCCACTGATCGATTATAACAAATTCACCGGTCGAGTATAGCAAAGGGCCCTGATCGAGTAACACAAAGTCATCTGAACGAGTATAACAAAGTTTCCTGATCGATTATAACAAAGTCCCCTTATTGAGTATAACAAAGTCCCCTAATCGAGTATAACAAAGTTCCCTGATCGAGTGTAACAGAAGTCCCCTGATCGAGTATAACAAAGCCCCATAAACGAGTATAACAAAGTTCCCTCATCGAGTATAACAAAGTCCCCTAATCGAGTATAACAAAGTCCCCTGGTCCAGTATAACAAAGTCCCCTGATCAAGTATGACATATCCCCTGATAGAGTATAACAACGTCTCCTGGCCCAGTTTAACTAAGTCCCCAGATCAAGCATAACAAAGTCTCCTAATCGATTATAACAAAGTCCCCTGGTCGAGTATACCAAAGGGCCCTGATCGAGCAAGACAAAGTCCCCTGATCGAGCATAACAAAGTCCCATGATCCTAGTATAACAAAGCCCCCTGGACGAGTAAAACAAAGTCCCCTGAATCGAGTATAACAAAGTCCCCAGATCGAGTAAAACATATCCCCTGATCGAGTATAAAAAAGTCCCTGGTGGAGTATAACAAAGTCCCCTGGTCGAGTATAACAAAGTTTTCTAATCGAGTATAACAAAGGCCCCTGGTTGAGTATAACAAAGTCCTATGATCAAGTATAGCAAAGTTTCCTAATCGATTAAAACAAAGTCCCCTGATCGAGTATAACATATCCCCTGATCGAATATAACAAAGTCCTCTGGTCGAGTGTAACAAAGACCCCTGAACGAGTATAACAAAGTCCCCTGGTCGTGTATAACAAAGCCCAGTGATCGAGTACAACAAAGGCCCCTCATCGAGTATAGCAAAGTCCATTGGTCAAATATAGGAAAGTGAACTGATCGAGTATGACAAAGTCCCCTGATCAAGTATAAAAAAGTCCCCTCGTCGAGTATAAGAAAGCCCCCTCATCGAGTATAACAAATTATCCCTGGTCGAGTATAGCAAAGTCCCCTGGTCGAGTATAACAAAGCCCCCCTCATCGAGTATAACAAAGGCCCCAAATCGAGTATAACAGAGTCCCCTGATTGAGTATAACAAAGTCCCCAGATCGAGTATAACAAAGTCCTCTGGTTGAGTACAACAAAGTCGCCTGAGCGAGTATAACATATCCCCTGATCGAATATAAAAAAGTCCGTTTGCCCAGTATAATAAAGTCCCTAGATGGAGCATACCAAAGTCCACTGATCGATTATAACAAAGTCCCCCAGTCGAGTATAGCAAAGGGCCCTGATGGAGTAAGACAAAGTCATCTGAACGAGTATAACAAAGTTTCCTGATCGAGAATAACATATCCCCTGATCGAGTATAACAACGTCTCCTGGCCCAGTTTAACAAAGTGCCCAGATCGAGCATAACAAAGTCCCCTAATCGATTATAATAAAGTCCCCTAGTCGAGTATAACAAAGGGCCCTGATTGAGTAAGACAAAGTCCCCTCATCGAGTATAACAAAGTCCTTTGATCCTAGTATAACAATGCCCCCTGGACGAGTATAACAAAGTCCCCTCTACCGAGTATAACAAAGTCCCTTGATCGAGTATAACATATCCCCTGATCAAGTACAACAAAGGCCCTGGTGGAGTATAACAAAGTCCCCTGGTCGAGTATAACAAAGTTTTCTAATCGAGCATAACAAAGGCCCCCCGTCGAGTATAACAAAGTCCTCTGATCAAGTATAACAAAGACCCCTAATCGAGTATAACAAAGTCCCCTAATCAAGTATAACAATGTCCCCTGATCGAGTATAACAAAGTCCCCTCATCGAGTATAACATATCCCTGATCGAGTATAACAAAGTCCCCTGATCGAGTATAACAAAATCCCCTGGTCGAGTATAACAAAGGGCCCTGATCGAGTAAGACAAAGTCCCCTCATCGAGTATAACAAAGTCCTTTAATCCTAGTATAACAATGCCCCCTGGACGAGTATAACAAAGTCCCCTCTACCGAGTATAACAAAGTCCCTTGATCGAGTATAACATATCCCCTGATTAAGTATAACAAAGGCCCTGGTGGAGTATAACAAAGTCCTCTGATCAAGTATTACAAAGACCCCTAATCGAGTATAACAAAGTCCCCTAATCAAGTATAACAATGTCCCCTGATCGAGTATAGCAAAGTCCCCTCATCGAGTATAACATATCCCCTGATCAAGTATAACAAAGTCCCCTGATCGAGTATAACAAAGTCCCCTGGTCGGGTATAACAAAACCCCCTCATCAAATATATCAAAGGCCCCTAATCGAGTATAACAAAGTCCCCTGAATGAGTATAACAAAGTCCTCTGGTTGACTATAACAAAGTCCCCTGATCGAGTATAACATATCCCCTGATCGAGTATAACAAAGTCCTCTGGTCAAGTATAAAAAAGTCCCCTGATCGCGTATAACAAAGTCTCCTGGTCGTGTATAACAAAGTCCCCTGCTCGAGTATAACAAAGGCCACCTCATTGAGTAGAACAAAGTCCATTGGTCAAGTATAAAAAAGTCCCCTGGTTCGAGTATAACAAAGTCCCCTAATCGAATATAACAAAGTCCTCTGGTCGAGTATAAAAAAGTCCCCTGATCGAGTATAACACAGTCCCCTGCTCGAGTATAACAAAGTCCCATCATCGAGTATAACAACGTCCCCTAATCGAATATAACAAACTCCTCTGGTCAAGTATAAAAAAGTCCCCTGGTCGAGTATAACAAAGTCCCCGGTTCGTGTATAACAAAGTCCTCTGGTCGAGTATAGCAAAGTCCCCTGATCAAGTATAACAAAGCCTCCTGTCCCCTGATCGAATATAACAAAGCCCCCTGCTCGAGTATAAAAAAGTCCCTGGTCGAGTATAACAAAGTCCCCCGGTCGAGTATAGCAAAGGGCCCTGATCGAGTAAGACAAAGTCACTTGATCGAGTATAACAAAGGCCCCTCATCGAGTCCAAAAAAGGCCCCTAATCAAGTGTAACAAAGTCCCCTGATCTAGTATAACAAAGGCCTCTGATCGAGTATAACAAAGGCCCCTCATCGGGTATAAGAAAGTCCCCTGATCGAGTATAACAAAGCCGCCTAATCGAGTATAACAAAGTCCCCTGGTCGAGTGTAACAAAGTCCCCTGTTCGAGTATCACAATGTCCCCTGGTCGAGTATAGCAAAGTCCCCTGATCGAATATAACAAAGCCTCCTGATCGAGTATAACAGAGTCCCCTAATCGAGTATAACAAAGCCCCCTCCTCGAGTATAACAAAGTTCCCTGGTCGAGTATAGCAAAGTCCCCTGATCGAGTATAACAAAGCCTCCTGATCGAGTATAACAAAGTCCCCTGATCGAGTATAACAAAGCCCCCTGCTCGAGTATAACAAAGTCCCCTAATCGAGTTCAAAAAAGGCCTCTAATCGAGTATAACAAAGTCCCCTGATCTAGTATAACAAAGGCCCCTTATCGAGTATAACAAAGTCCCCTGGTCGAGTATAACAAAGTTTTCTAATTGAGTATAAAATAGCCCATCGTCGAGTATAACAAAGTCCTCTGATCGAGTATAACAAATTCCCTAATCGAGTATAACATATCACCTGATCGAGTATAACAAAGTCCTCTGGTCGAGTATAACAAAGTCCCATGATCGAGTATAACAATGTCACCTGGTCGAGTATAACAATGTCCCCTGATCGAGTATAACAAAGGCCCCACATCGAGTATAGCAAAGCTCATTGGTCAAATATAGTAAAGTCCACTCATCGGGTATAACAAAGTTCCTCGATCGAGTATAACAAAGGCCTCTGGTCGAGGAAGACAAAGTCCCCTAATCAAGTATAAAAAAGTCCCGTGGTCGAATATTTCAAAGTCCCCTAATCGAGTATAACAAAGCCCCCTGGTCGAGCATAATAAAGCACCCTCATCGAGTATAACAAAGGCCCCTAATCGAGTATAACAAAGTCTCCTGATCGCGTATAACAAAGTCCCCTGATCGAGTATAACAAACTCCCCTGGTTGAGTATAAGAAAGTCCCCTGATCGAGTATAACATATCCCCTGATTGAGTATAACAAAGTTCTCTGGTCGAGTATAAAAAAGTCCCCTGATCGAGTATAACAAAGTCCCCTGGTTGAGTATAACAAAGTCCCCTCATCGAGTATAACAAAGGCCCCTCATCGAGGATAACAAAGTCCATTGGTCAAGTATAAAAGAGATCCCTGGTCGAGTGTAACAAAGTCCCCTGATCGAGTATAACAAAGGCCCCTGGTCGAGTATAACAAAGTCCCCTGTTCGAGTCTAACAAAAACCCTTATCGAATATAACAAATTCCCCTTTTCGAGTATAACAAAGTCCCCATATCGAGTATAACAAAGTCCCCTAATCGAGTATAACAAAGGTCCCTGGTCGAGTATAACAAAGTTCCCTGATCGAGTGTAACAAAAGTCCCCTGATCGAGAATAACAAAGTCCCCTAATCGAGTATAAAAATGTCCCCTGGTCCATTTTAACAAAGTTCCCTGATCGAGTATAACAAAGTCCCCTAATCAAGTATAACAAAGTCCCCTGATCGAGTATAACAAAGGCCGCTCATCGAGTATAGCAAAGTCCATTGGTCAAATATAGGAAAGTCCACAGATCTAGTATGACAAAGTCCCCTGAATCAAGTATAAAAAGTCCCTGGTCGAGTATAACAAAGTCCCCTGATCGAGTATAACAAAGTCCCCTGGTCGAGTATAGCAAAGTCCCCTGATCGAGTATAACAAAGCCCCCTGATCGAGTATAACATATCCTCTGATCGAGTATAACAAAGTCCTCGGGTCGAGTATGACAAAGTCCCCTGATCAAGTATAAAAAAGTCCCCTGGTCGAGTATAACAAAGTCCCCTGATCGAGTATAACAAAGTCCCCTGGTCGAGTATAGCAAAGTCCCCTCATCGAGTATAACAAAGCCCCCTGATCGAGTATAACATATCCTCTGATCGAGTATAACAAAGTCCTCCGGTCGAGTATGAAAAGGCCCCTGGTCGAGTATAACAAAGTCCCTTGATCGAGTGTAACAAAAGTCCCCTGATCAAGTATAACAAAACTCCCATGGTCGAGTAAAACAAAGTCCCCTAATCAAGTATAAAAATGTCCCCTGGTCGAGTATAACAAAGCCCCCTCATCGAGTATAACAAATTCCCCTGGTCGAGTATAGCAAAGTCCCCTGGGCAAGTATAACAAAGCCCCCCTCATCGAGTATAACAAAGGCCTCTAATCGAGTATAACAGAGTCCCTGATTGAGTATAACAAAGTCCCCTGATCGAGTATAACAAAGCCCCATAGACGAGTATAACAAAGTTCTCTCATCGAGTATAACAAATTCCCCTTATCGAGTATAACAAAGTCCTCTTATCGAGTATAACAAAGTCCCCTAATCGAGTATAACAAAGGCCCCTGGTCGAGTATAACAAAGTTCCCTGATCGAGTGTAACAAAAGTCCCCTGATCGAGTATAACAAAGCCCCATAGACGAGTATAACAAAGTTCCCTCATCGAGTATAACAAAGTCCCCTAGTCGAGTATAACAAAGTCCCCTGGTCCAGTATAACAAAGTCCCTTGATCAAGTATAACATATCCCCTGATAGAGTATAACAACGTCTCCTAGCCCAGTTTAACAAAGTCCCCAGATCGAGCATAACAAAATCCCCTAATCGATTATAACAAAGTCCCCTGGTCGAGTATAACAAAGGGCCCTGATCGAGTAAGACAAAGTCCCCTGATCTAGCATAACAAAGTCCCCTGATCCTAGTATAACAATGCCCCCTGGACGAGTATAACAAAGTCCCCTGAACCGAGTATAACAAAGTCCCCTGATCGAGTAAAACATATCCCCTGATCGGGTATAAAAAAGTCCCTCGGGGAGTATAACAAAGTCCTCTGGTCGAGTATAACAAAGTTTTCTAATCGAGTATAACAAAGACCCCTGGTTGAGTATAACAAAGTCCTATGATCAAGTATAACAAAGTCCCCTAATCGAGTAAAACAAAGTCCCCTGATCGAGTATAACATATCCCCTGATCGAGTATAACAAAGTCCTCTGGTCGAGTATATCAAAGACCCCTAAACGAGTATAACAAAGTCCCTTGGTCGTGTATAACAAAGCCCAGTGATCGAGTACAACAAAGGCCCCTCATCGAGTATAGCAAAGTCCATTGGTCAAATATAGGAAAGTCCACTGATCGAGTATGACAAAGTCCCCTGATCAAGTATAAAAAAGTCCCCTCGTCGAGTATAACAAAGCCCCCTCATCGAGTATAACAAATTCCCCTGGTCGAGTATAGCAAAGTCCCCTGGTCAAGTATAACAAAGCCCCCCTCATCGAGTATAACAAAGGCCTCTAATCGAGTATAACAGAGTCCCTCATTGAGTATAACAAAGTCCCCTGATCGAGTATAACAAAGTCCTCTGGTTGAATACAACAAAGTCCCCTGATCGAGAATTACATATACCCTGATCGAATATAAAAAAGTCCGTTTGCCCAGTATAATAAAGTCCCTAGATCGAGCATACCGAAGTCCACTGATCGATTATAACAAATTCACCGGTCGAGTATAGCAAAGGGCCCTGATCGAGTAACACAAAGTCATCTGAACGAGTATAACAAAGTTTCCTGATCGATTATAACAAAGTCCCCTTATTGAGTATAACAAAGTCCCCTAATCGAGTATAACAAAGTTCCCTGATCGAGTGTAACAAAAGTCCCCTGATCGAGTATAACAAAGCCCCATAGACGAGTATAACAAAGTTCCCTCATCGAGTATAACAAAGTCCCCTAATCGAGTATAACAAAGTCCCCTGGTCCAGTATAACAAAGTCCCCTGATCAAGTATGACATATCCCCTGATAGAGTATAACAACGTCTCCTGGCCCAGTTTAACTAAGTCCCCAGATCGAGCATAACAAAGTCCCCTAATCGATTATAACAAAGTCCCCTGGTCGAGTATAACAAAGGGCCCTGATCGAGCAAGACAAAGTCCCCTGATCGAGCATAACAAAGTCCCATGATCCTAGTATAACAAAGCCCCCTGGACGAGTAAAACAAAGTCCCCTGAATCGAGTATAACAAAGTCCCCAGATCGAGTAAAACATATCCCCTGATCGAGTATAAAAAAGTCCCTGGTGGAGTATAACAAAGTCCCCTGGTCGAGTATAACAAAGTTTTCTAATCGAGTATAACAAAGGCCCCTGGTTGAGTATAACAAAGTCCTATGATCAAGTATAACAAAGTCCCCTAATCGAGTAAAACAAAGTCCCCTGATCGAGTATAACATATCCCCTGATCGAATATAACAAAGTCCTCTGGTCGAGTATAACAAAGACCCCTGAACGAGTATAACAAAGTCCCCTGGTCGTGTATAACAAAGCCCAGTGATCGAGTACAACAAAGGCCCCTCATCGAGTATAGCAAAGTCCATTGGTCAAATATAGGAAAGTGCACTGATCGAGTATGACAAAGTCGGCTGATCAAGTATAAAAAAGTCCCCTCGTCGAGTATAAGAAAGCCCCCTCATCGAGTATAACAAATTATCCCTGGTCGAGTATAGCAAAGTCCCCTGGTCGAGTATAACAAAGCTCCCCTCATCGAGTATAACAAAGGCCCCAAATCGAGTATAACAGAGTCCCCTGATTGAGTATAACAAAGTCCCCTGATCGAGTATAACAAAGTCCTCTGGTTGAGTACAACAAAGTCGCCTGAGCGAGTATAACATATCCCCTGATCGAATATAAAAAAGTCCGTTTGCCCAGTATAATAAAGTCCCTAGATGGAGCATACCAAAGTCCACTGATCGATTATAACAAAGTCCCCCAGTCGAGTATAGCAAAGGGCCCTGATGGAGTAAGACAAAGTCATCTGAACGAGTATAACAAAGTTTCCTGATCGAGAATAACATATCCCCTGATCGAGTATAACAACGTCTCCTGGCCCAGTTTAACAAAGTGCCCAGATCGAGCATAACAAAGTCCCCTAATCGATTATAACAAAGTCCCCTGGTCGAGTATAACAAAGGGCCCTGATCGAGTATAACATATCCCCTGATCAAGTATAACAAAGGCCCTGGTGGAGTATAACAAAGTCCCCTGGTGGAGTATAACAAAGTTTTCTAATCGAGCATAACAAAGGCCCCTGGTCGAGTATAACAAAGTCCTCTGATCAAGTATAACAAAGACCCCTAATCGAGTATAACAAAGTCCCCTAATCAAGTATAACAATGTCCCCTGATCGAGTATAACAAAGTCCCCTCATCGAGTATAACATATCCCTGATCGAGTATAACAAAGTCCCCTGATCGAGTATAACAAAATCCCCTGGTCGAGTATAACAAAGGGCCCTGATCGAGTAAGACAAAGTCCCCTCATCGAGTATAACAAAGTCCTTTAATCCTAGTATAACAATGCCCCCTGGACGAGTATAACAAAGTCCCCTCTACCGAGTATAACAAAGTCCCTTGATCGAGTATAACATATCCCCTGATCAAGTATAACAAAGGCCCTGGTGGAGTATAACAAAGTCCTCTGATCAAGTATTACAAAGACCCCTAATCGAGTATAACAAAGTCCCCTAATCAAGTATAACAATGTCCCCTGATCGAGTATAACAAAGTCCCCTCATCGAGTATAACATATCCCCTGATCGAGTATAACAAAGTCCCCTGATCGAGTATAACAAAGTCCCCTGGTCGGGTATAACAAAACCCCCTCATCAAATATAACAAAGGCCCCTAATCGAGTATAACAAAGTCCCCTGAATGAGTATAACAAAGTCCTCTGGTTGACTATAACAAAGTCCCCTGATCGAGTATAACATATCCCCTGATCGAGTATAACAAAGTCCTCTGGTCGAGTATAAAAAAGTCCCCTGATCGCGTATAACAAAGTCTCCTGGTCGTGTATAACAAAGTCCCCTGCTCGAGTATAACAAAGGCCACCTCATTGAGTAGAACAAAGTCCATTGGTCAAGTATAAAAAAGTCCCCTGGTTCGAGTATAACAAAGTCCCCTAATCGAATATAACAAAGTCCTCTGGTCGAGTATAAAAAAGTCCCCTGATCGAGTATAACACAGTCCCCTGCTCGAGTATAACAAAGTCCCATCATCGAGTATAACAAAGTCCCCTAATCGAATATAACAAAGTCCTCTGGTCAAGTATAAAAAAGTCCCCTGGTCGAGTATAACAAAGTCCCCGGTTCGTGTATAACAAAGTCCCCTGGTCGAGTATAGCAAAGTCCCCTGATCAAGTATAACAAAGCCTCCTGATCGAGTATAACAAAGTCCCCTGATCGAATATAACAAAGCCCCCTGCTCGAGTATAAAAAAGTCCCCTGGTCGAGTATAACAAAGTCCCCCGGTCGAGTATAGCAAAGGGCCCCTGATCGAGTAAGACAAAGTCACTTGATCGAGTATAACAAAGGCCCCTCATCGAGTCCAAAAAAGGCCCCTAATCAAGTGTAACAAAGTCCCCTGATCTAGTATAACAAAGGCCTCTGATCGAGTATAACAAAGGCCCCTCATCGAGTATAAGAAAGTCCCCTGATCGAGTATAACAAAGCCGCCTAATCGAGTATAACAAAGTCCCCTGGTCGAGTATAACAAAGTCTCCTGTTCGAGTATAACAAAGTCCCCTGCTCGAGTATAACAAAGTCCCCTAATCGAGTTCAAAAAAGGCCTCTAATCGAGTATAACAAAGTCCCCTGATCTAGTATAACAAAGGCCCCTTATCGAGTATAACAAAGTCCCCTGGTCGAGTATAACAAAGTTTTCTAATTGAGTATAAAAAAGCCCATCGTCGAGTATAACAAAGTCCTCTGATCGAGTATAACAAATTCCCCTGATCGAGTATAACATATCACCTGATCGAGTATAACAAAGTCCTCTGGTCGAGTATAACAAAGTCCCATGATCGAGTATAACAATGTCACCTGGTCGAGTATAACAATGTCCCCTGATCGAGTATAACAAAGGCCCCACATCGAGTATAGCAATGTCACCTGGTCGAGTATAACAATGTCCCCTGATCGAGTATAACAAAGGCCCCACATCGGCGAGGAAGCAAAGCCTCCACACAAATATAGTAAAAGTCCACTCACGGGTATAACAGTTCCTCGATCGGTGGCAACAAAGGCTCTTGGTCGAGGCAAATAAAGTCCCTAATCAAGTATAAAAGTCCTGTGGTCGAATAACTAAAGTCCCCTCATCGAGTATAACAAAGTCCCCTGATCCTAGTATAACAAAGCCCCCCTGGACGAGTATAACAAAGGCCCCTAATCGAGTATAACAAAGTCTCCTGATCGCATATAACAAAGTCCCCTGATCGAGTATAACAAAGGCCCCTGGATGAGTATAACAAAGTCCCCTGATCGAGTATAACATATCCCCTGATTGAGTATAACAAAGTCCTCTGGTCGAGTATAAAAAAGTCCCCTCATCGAGTATAACAAAGTCCCCTGGTCGAATATAACAAAGTCCCCTCATCGAGTATAACAAAGGCCCCTCATCGAGGATAACAAAGTCCATTGGTCAAGTATAAAAGAGATCCCTGGTCGAGTGTAACAAAGTCCCCTGATCGAGTATAACAAAGGCTCCTGGTCGAGTATAACAAAGTCCCCTGTTCGAGTCTAACAAAAACCCTTATCGAATATAACAAATTCCCCTTTTCGAGTATAACAAAGTCCCCATATCGAGTATAACAAAGTCCCCTAATCGAGTATAACAAATGTCCCTGGTCGAATATAACAAAGTTCCCTGATCGAGTGTAACAAAAGTCCCCTGATCGAGAATAACAAAGTCCCCTAATCGAGTATAAAAATGTCCCCTGGTCCATTTTAACAAAGTTCCCTGATCGAGTATAACAAAGTCCCCTAATCAAGTATAACAAAGTCCCCTGATCGAGTATAACAAAGGCCGCTCATCGAGTATAGCAAAGTCCATTGGTCAAATATAGGAAAGTCCACAGATCTAGTATGACAAAGTCCCCTGAATCAAGTATAAAAAGTCCCCTGGTGGAGTATAACAAAGTCCCCTGGTCGAGTATAGCAAAGTCCCCTGATCGAGTATAACAAAGCCCCCTGATCGAGTATAACATATCCTCTGATCGAGTATAACAAAGTCCTTGGGTCGAGTATGACAAAGTCCCCTGATCAAGTATAAAAAAGTCCCCTGGTCGAGTATAACAAAGTCCCCTGATCGAGTATAACAAAGTCCCCTGGTCGAGTATAGCAAAGTCCCCTCATCGAGTATAACAAAGCCCCCTGATCGAGTATAACATATCCTCTGATCGAGTATAACAAAGTCCTCCGGTCGAGTATGAAAAGGCCCGTGGTCGAGTATAACAAAGTCCCTTGATCGAGTGTAACAAAAGTCCCCTGATCAAGTATAACAAAACTCCCATGGTCGAGTAAAACAAAGTCCCCTAATCAAGTATAAAAATGTCCCCTGGTCCAGTGTAACAAAGTCCCCTGATCGAGTATAAAAAAGTCCCCTGGTCGAATATAGCAAGTCCCCTGGTCGAGTAAAACAAAGCCCCCTCATCGAGTATAACAAAGGCCACTAATCGAGTATAACAAAGTCCCCTAATCGAGTATAACAAAGTCTCCTTTAGAGTATAACAAAGTCCCCTGATCGAGTATAACAAAGTCCCCTAGTTGAGTATAACAAAGTCCCTTGATCAAGTATAACATATTCCCTGATTGTGGACAACAAAGTCCTCTGGTCGAGTATAAAAAAGTCCCCTGATCGAAAATAACAAAGTCCCCTGGTCGAGTATAACAAAGTCCCCACATCGAGTATAACAAAGGCCCCTCATCGAGTATAACAAAGTCCATTGGTCAAGGATAAAAAAGTTCCCTGGTCAAGTATAACAAAGTTCCCTAATCGAGTATAACAAAGTCCCCTGGTAGAGTGTAGCAAAGTCCCCTGATCGAGTATAACAAAGCCTCCTGATCGAGTATAACAAAGTCCCCTGATCGAGTATAAGAAAGCCCCCTGCTCGAGTATAACAATGTCCCCTGATCGAGTCCAAAAAAGGCCTCTAATCGAGTATAACAAAGACCCCTGATCTAGTATAAAAAAGGCCCCTCATCGAGTATAACAAAGGCCCCTCATCGAGTATAAGAAGGTCCCCTGATCGAGTATAATAAAGCCGCCTAATCGGGTATAACAAAGTCCCCTGGTCGAGTATAACAAAGTCCCCTGATCTAGTATAACAAAGGCCTCTGATCGAGTATAACAAAGGCCCCTCATCGAGTATAAGAAAGTCCCCTGATCGAGTATAACAAAGCCGCCTAATCGAGTATAACAAAGTCCCCTGGTCGAGTATAACAAAGTCTCCTGTTCGAGTATAACAAAGTCCCCTGGTCGAGTATAGCAAAGTCCCCTGATCGAGTATAACAAAGCCTCCTGATCGAGTATAACAGAGTCCCCTAATCGAGTATAACAAAGCCCCCTCCTCGAGTATAACAAAGTTCCCTGGTCGAGTATAGCAAAGTCCCCTGATCGAGTATAACAAAGCCTCCCGATCGAGTATAACAAAGTCCCTGATCGAGTATAACAAAGCCCCTGCTCGAGTATAACAGTCCCTAATCGAGTTCAAAATATTCTAATCGAGCATAAATAAAGTCCCTGGTGGAGTATAACAAAGTCCCCTGATCGAGTATCACAAAGTCTCCTGGTCGAGTATAACAAAGTTTTCTAATCGAGTATAAAAAAGCTCCTCGTCGAGTATAACAAAGTCCTCTGATCGAGTATAACAAAGACCCCTGATCGAGTATAACATATCACCTGATCGAGTATAATAAAGTCCTCTGGTCGAGTATAACAAAGGCCCCTGATCGAGTATAACAATGTCACCTGGTCGAGTATAACAATGTCCCCTGATCAAGTGTAACAAAGGCCCCTCATCGAGTATAGCAAAGCCCATTGGTCAAATATAGTAAAGTCCACTCATCGAGTATAACAAAGTTCCCCGATCGAGTATAACAAAGGCCTCTGGTCGAGTAAGACAAAGTCCCCTAATCAAGTATAAAAAAGTCCCCTGGTCGAATATTTCAAAGTCCCCTAATCGAGTATAACAAAGTCCCCTGGTCGAGCATAATAAAGCACCCTCATCGAGTATAACAAAGGCCCCTAATCGAGTATAACAAAGTCTCCTGATCACGTATAACAAAGTCCCCTGATCGAGTATAACAAACTCCCCTGGTTGAGTATAACAAAGTCCCCTGATCGAGTATAACATATCCCCTGATTGAGTATAACAATCTCCTCTGGTCGAGTATAAAAAAGTCCCCTGATCGAGTATAACAAAGTCCCCTGGTTGAGTATAACAAAGTACCCTCATCGAGTATAACAAAGGCCCCTCATCGAGGAAAACAACGTCCATTGGTCAAGTATAAAAGAGATCCCTGGTCGAGTATAACAAAGTCCCCTGTTCGAGTCTAACAAAAACCCTTATCGAATATAACAAATTCCCTTTTCGAGTATAACAAAGTCCCCATATCGAGTATAACAAAGTCCCCTAATCGAGTATAACAAAGGTCCCTGGTCGAGTATAACAAAGTTCCCTGATCGAGTGTAACAAAAGTCCCCTGATCGAGAATAACAAAGTCCCCTAATCGAGTATAAAAATGTCCCCTGGTCCATTTTAACAAAGTTCCCTGATCAAGTATAAAAAAGTCCCCTAATCAAGTATAACAAAGTCCCCTGATCGAGTATAACAAAGGCCGCTCATCGAGTATAGCAAAGTCCATTGGTCAAATATAGGAAAGTCCACAGATCTAGTATGACATAGTCCCCTGAATCAAGTATAAAAAGTCCCCTGGTCGAGTATAACAAAGTCCCCTGATCGAGTATAACAAAGTCCCCTGGTCGAGTATAGCAAAGTCCCCTCATCGAGTATAACAAAGCCCCCTGATCGAGTATAACATATCCTCTGATCGAGTATAACAAAGTCCTCCGGTCGAGTATGAAAAGGCCCCTGGTCGAGAATAACAAAGTCCCTTGATCGAGTGTAACAAAAGTCCCCTGATCAAGTATAACAAAACTCCCATGGTCGAGTAAAACAAAGTCCCCTAATCAAGTATAAAAATGTCCCCTGGTCCAGTGTAACAAAGTCCCCTGATCGAGTATAAAAAAGTCCCCTGGTCGATTATAGCAAGTCCCCTGGTCGAGTATAACAAAGCCCCCCTCATCGAGTATAACAAAGGCCACTAATCGAGTATAACAAAACCCCCTGATCGAGTATAACAAAGTCCCCTTTAGAGTAAAACAAAGTCCCTTGATCAAGTATAACATATTTCCTGATTGGGGATAACAAAGTCCTCTGGTCGAGTATAAAAAAGTCCCCTGATCGAGTATAACAAAGTCCCCTGGTCGAGTATAGCAAAGTCCCCTAATCGAGTATAACAAAGTCCCTTGATCAAGTATAACATATTCCCTGATTGTGGATAACAAAGTCCTCTGGTCGAGTATAAAAAAGTCCCCTGGTCGAGTATAACAAAGTTCCCTTATCGAGTATATCAAAGTCCCCTGGTCGAGTGCAGCAAAGTCCCCTGATCGAGTATAACAGAGCCTCCTGATCGAGTATAACAAAGTCCCCTGATCAAGTATAACAAAGCCCCCTGCTCGAGTATAACAAAGTCCCCTGATCGAGTCCAAAAAGGCCTCTAATCGAGTATAACAAAGTCCCCTGATCTAGTATAACAAAGGCCCCTCATCGAGTATAACAAAGGCCCCTCATTGAGTATAAGAAGGTCCCCTGATCGAGTATAACAAAGCCGCCTAATCGAGTATAACAAAGGCCCATGGTCGAGTATAACAAAGTCCCCTGTTCGAGTCTAACAAAGTCCCCTTATCTAGTATAACACATTCCCCTTATCGAGTATAACAAAGTCCCCTTATCGAGTATAACAAAGTCCCCTAATCGAGTATAACAAAGGCCCCTGGTCGAGTATAACAAAGTTCCCTGATCGAGTGTAACAAAAGTCCCCTGATCGAGTATAACAAAGTCCCCTAATCGAGTATAACAAAGTCCCCTGGTCCAGTATAACAAAGTCCCCTGATCAAGTATAACATATCCCCTGATAGAGTATAACAACGTCTCCTGGCCCAGCTTAACAAAGTCCCCAGATCGAGCATAACAATGTCCCCTAATCGATTATAACAAAGTCCCCTGGTCGAGTATAACAAAGGGCCCTGTTCGAGTAAGACAAAGTCCCCTGATCAAGCATAACAAAGTCCCCTGATCCTAGTATAACAAAGCCCCCTAATCGAGTATAACAAAGTCCCCTGGTCCAGTATAACAAAGTCCCCTGATCAAGTATAACATATCCCCTGATAGAGTATAACAACGTCTCCTGGCCCAGCTTAACAAAGTCCCCAGATCGAGCATAACAATGTCCCCTAATCGATTATAACAAAGTCCCCTGATCAAGTATAAAAAAGTCCCCTCGTCGAGTATAACAAATTCCCCTGGTCGGGTATAGCAAAGTCCCTTGGTCGAGTATAACAAAGCATCCCTCATCGAGTATAACAAAGGCCCCTAATCGAGTATAACAGAGTCCCCTGATTGAGTATAACAAAGTCCCCTGATCGAGTATAACAAAGTCCTCTGATTGAGAACAACAAAGACCCCTGATCGAGTAAAATATATCCCCTGATCGAGTATAACAAAGTCCACTGGTCGAGAATAAAAAAGATCCCTGATCGCATATAACAAAGTCCCCTGGTCGTGTATAACCAAGTCCCCTGATCGAGTATAACAAAGGCCCCTCAATGAGTATAACAAAGTCCATTGGTCAAGTATAAAAAAGTCTCCTGGTGGAGTATAACAAAGTCCCCTAATCATATATAACAAAGTCCTCTGTTCGAGTATAAAAAAGTCCCCTGATCGAGTATAACTAAGCCGCCTTATCGAGTATAACAAAGTCCCCTGGTCGAGTATATCAAAGTCCCCTGTTCGAGTCTAACAAAGTCCCCTTATCGTGTGAGACAAAGTCCCCTGATCGAGTATAACAAAGTCCCCTGATCGAGTATAACACAGCTCCCTGGACGAGTATAACAAAGTCCCCTAATCAAGTATAACAAAGTCCCCTGATCGAGTATAACAAAGTCCTTTGGTCGAGTATGACAAAGTCCACTGATAGAGTATAACAAAGTCCCCTGGTCGAGTATAACAAAGTCCCCTGATCGAGTATAACAAAGGCCCCTCATCGAGTATAGCAAAGTCCATTGGTCAAATATAGGAAAGTCCACTGATCGAGTATAACAAAGTCCCAGATCGAGCATAACAAAGTCCCCTGATCGATTATGACAAAGTCCCCTGGTCGAGTATAGCAAAGGGCCATGATCGAGTGAAACAAAGTCCCCTGGTCAAGTATAACAAAGGCCCTGATCGAGTAAGACAAAAACCCCTGATCGAATATAACAAAGTCCCCTGATCGAGTATAACAAATCCCTCTGGACGAGTATAACAAAGTCCCCTGATCGAGTATAACAAAGTCCCCTGATCGAGTATTACATATCCCCTGATCGAATATAACAAAGTCCCTGGTGGAGTATAACAAAGTCCCCTTATCGAGTATCACAAAGTCTCCTGGTCGAGTATAACAAAGTTTTCTAATCGAGTATAAAAAGGCCCCTCATCGAGTATAACAAAGTCCTCTGATCGAGAATAACAAAGTACCCTGATCAAGTATAACATATCACCTGATCGAATATAACAAATTCTTCTGGTCGAGTATAACAAAGTCCCCTGATCGAGTATAACAAAGCCCCCTGCTCGGGTATAACAAAGTCCCCTAATCGAGTCCAAAAAAGGCCTCTAATCGAGTATAAGAAAGTCCCCTGAACAAGTATAACAAAGCCGCCTAATCGAGGATAACAACGTCCCCTGGTCGAGTATAACAAAGTCCCCTGTTCGAGTCTAACAAAGTCCCCTTATCGAGTATAAAAAATTCCCCTTATCGAGTATAACAAAGTCCCCTTATCGAGTATAACAAAGTCCCCTAATCGAGTATAACAAAGGCCCCTTGTCGAGTATAACAAAGTCCCTGATCGAGTATAACAAAGTCCCTAGGTCGAGCATACCAAAGTCCCCTAATCGATTATAACAAAGTCCCCCGGTCGAGTATAGCAAAGGGCCATGATCGAGTAAGACAAATTCCCCTGATCGAGTATAACAAAGTCCCCTGATGGAGAATAACAAAGCCCCCTGGATGAGTATCACAAAGTTCCCTGATCGAGTATAACAACGTCCCCTGATCGAGTATAACAAAGTCTCCTGATCCAGTATAACAAAGTCCCCTGATCGAGTATAACAAAGTCCCCTAAACGAGTATAAAAATGTCCCCTGGTCCAGTGTAACAAAGTCCCCTCATAGAGTAAAAAAAAGTCCTTTGGCCCGGTATAACAAAGTCCCTAGATCGAGCATACCAAAGTCCCCTGATCGATTATAACAAAGTCCACCGGTTGAGTATAGCAAAGGCGCCTGATCGTGTAAGACAAAATCCCGTGATCGAGTATAAGAAAGTCCCCTGATCGAGTATGACAAAGCCCCCTGGATGAGTATAACAAAGTTCCCTGAACGAGTATAACAAAGTCTCCTGATCGAGTATAACAAAGTCCCCTGGTCCAGTATAACAAAGTCCCCTGATCGAGTATAACATATCCCCTGATCGAGTATAACAACGTCTCCTGGCCTAGTTTAACAAAGTCCCCATATCGAGCATAACAAAGTCCCCAAATCGATTATAACAAAGTCCCCTGGTCGAGTATAACAAAGGGCCCTGTTCGAGTAAGAATAAGTCCCCTCATCGAGTATAACAAAGTCCCCTAATCGTGTATAACAAAGTCCCCTGGTCGAGTATAGCATATCTCCTGATCGAATATAAAAAAGTCCCCTAGTCGAGTATAACAAAGTCCTCTGATCGAATAAAACAAAGTCCACTGATCGAATATAACAAAGTCCCCTGGTCGAGTTTAACAATGTCCCCTGATCGAGTATAACAAAGGCCCCTCATCGAGTATAACAAAGTCCCCTGATCGAGTATAACAAAGTCCCCTGATAGAGTATAACAAAGTCCTCTGGTCGAGTATAAAAAAGTCCCCTGATCGAGTATAACAAAGTCCCCTGGTCGAGTATAACAAAGTCCCCTCATCGAGTATTACAAAGTCCATTGGTCAAGTATAAAAAAGTTCCCATGATCGAGTATAACAAAGTCCCCTAATCGAGTATAACAAAGCCCCCTGCTCGAGTATAACAAAGTCCCCTGGTCGAGTTTAGCAATGTCCCCTGATCGAGTATAACAAAGCCTCCAGATCGAGTATAACAAAGTCCCCTGATCGAGTATAACAAAGCCCCCTGCTCGAGCATAACAAAGTCCCCTGATCGAGTCCAAAAAAGGCCTTTAATCGAGTATAACAAAGTCCCCTGATCTAGTATAAGAAAGGCCCCTGATCGAGTGTAACAAAGGCCCCTCATCGAGTATAACAAAGTCCCCTAATTGAGCATAACAAAGTCCCCTGGTCGAGTATAACAAAGTCCCTTGTTCGAGTCTAACAAAGTCCCGTTATCGAGTATAACAAATTCACCTTATCGAGTATAACAAAGTCCCCTTATCGAGTACAACAAAGTCCCCTAATCGAGTATAACAAAGGCCCTGGTCGAGTATAACAAAGTCCCTCACCGAGTGTAACAAAGTCCCCTAATCGAGTATAAAATTGTCCCCTGGTCCAGTGTAACAAAGTCCCCTGATCGAGTATAAAAAAGTCCCCTGGCCCAGTATAACAAAGTCCCTAGATCAAGCATACCAAAGTCCCCTAATCGAGTATAACAGAGCCCCCTGCTCGAGTATAACAAAGTCCCTTGTCGAGTATAGCAAAGTCCCCTAATTGAGTATAATAAAGCCTAACTGATCGAGTATAACAAAGTCACCTGATCGAGTATAACAAAGCTCCCTGCTCGAGTATAACAAAGTCCCCTGATCGAGTCCAAAAAAGCCCTCTAATCGAGTATAAGAAAGTCCCCTGATCGAGTATAACAAAGCCGCCTAATCGAGTATAACAAAGTCCCCTGGTCAAGTATAACAAAGTCCCCTGTTCGAGTCTAACAAAGTCCTCTTATCGAGTAAAACAAATTCCCCTTATCGAGTATAACAAAGTCCCCTTATCGAGTATAACAAAGTCCCCTGATCGAGTATAACAAAGTCCTCTGGTCGAGTATGACAAAGTCCCCTGATCGAGTATAACAAAGTCCCCTGGTCGAGTATAACAAAGTCCCCTCATCGAGTATAACAAAGGCCCCTCATCGAGTACAGCAAAGTCCATTGGTCAAATATAGGAAAGTCCACAGATCTAGTATGACAAAGTCCCCTGATCAAGTATAAAAAAGTTCCCTGGTCGAGTATAACAAAGTCCCCTGATCGAGTATAACAAAGTCTCCTGGTCGAATATAGCAAAGTCCCCTTATCGAGTATAGCAAAGCCCCCTGATCGAGTATAACATATACTCTGATCGAGTATAAAAAAGTCCTCTGGTCGAGTATGACAAAGTCCCCTGGTCGACTATAACAAAGTTTTCTTATCTAGTATAACAAAGGCCCCTGGTCGAGTATAACAAAGTCCCCTAATCAAGTATAACAAAGTCCCCTGATCGAGTAAAACAAAGTCTCCTGATCGAGTATAACATATCCCCTGATCGAGTATAACAAGGGCCGCTGGTCGAGTATAACAAAGTCCTCTGATCAAGTATAACAAAGTCCTTTGATCGAGTATAAAAAAGTCCCCTAATTAAGTATAACAAAGTCCCCTGATCGAGTATGACAAAGCCCCCTGGATGAGTATAACAAAGTTCCATCATCGAGCATAACAAAGTCCCCTGATCGATTATAACAAAGTCCCCTGGTCCAGTATAACAAAGTCCCCTGATCGAGTATAACATATCCCCTGATCGAGTTTAACAACGTCTCCTGGCCTAGTTTAACAAAGTCCCCTGGTCGAGTATAACAAAGGGCCCTAATCGAGTAAGACTAAGTCCCCTCATCGAGTATAACAAAGTCCCCTGATCCTAGTATAACAAAGCCCCCCTGGACGAGTATAACAAAGGCCCCAAATCGAGTATAACAAAGTCTCCTCATCGCGTATAACAAAGTCCCCTGATCGAGTATAACAAAGTCCCCTGGTCGAGTATAGGAAAGTCCCGTGATCGAGTATAACAAAGCCTCCTCATCGAGTATAACAAAGTCCCCTGATCGAGTATAACAAAGCCCCCTGCTCGAGTATAACAAAGTCCCCTAATCGAGTCCAAAAATGGCCTCTAATCGAGTATAAGAAAGTCCCCTCATCAAGTATAACAAAGCCGCCTAATCGAGTATAACAACGTCCCCTGGTCGAGTATAACAAACTCCCCTGTTCGAGTCTAACAAAGTCCTCTCATCGAGTATAACAAATTCCCCTTATCGAGTATAACAAAGTCCCCTTATCGGGTATAACAAAGTCCCCTAAACGAGTATAACAAAGGCCCCTGGTCGAGTATAACAAAGTCCCTGATCGAGTATAACAAAGTCCCTAGGTCGAGCATACCAAAGTCCACTAATCGATTATATCAAAGTCCCCCGGTCGAGTATAGCAAAGGGCCCTGATCGAGTAAGACAAAGTCCCCTGATCGAGTATAACAAAGTCCCCTGATGGAGAATAACAAAGCCCTCTGGATGAGTATAACAAAGTTCCCTGATCGAGTATAACAACGTCCCCTGATCGAGTATAACAAAGTCTCCTGGTCCAGTATAACAAAGTCCCCTTATCGAGTATAACAAAGTCCCCTAATCGAGTATAAAAAATGTCCCCTGGTCCAGTGTAACAAAGTCCCCTCATCGAGTAAAAATAAGTCCCCTGATCGAGTATAACAACGTCTTCTGGCCTAGTTTAACAAAGTCCCCAGATCGAGCATAACAAAGTCCCCTAATCGATTATAACAAAGTCCCATGGACGAGTATAACAAAGGGCCCTGATCGAGTAAGACTAAGTCCCCTCATCGAGTATAACAAAGTCCCCTAATCGTGTATAACAAAGTCCCCTGGTCGAGTATAGCATATCCCCTGATCGAATATAAATAAGTCCCCTAGTCGAGTATAACAAAGTCCTCTGATCGAATATAACAAAGTCCCCTGATCGAGTATAAAATATCCTCTGATCGAGTATAACAAAGTCCCTGGTGGAGTATAACAAAGTCCCCTGGTCGAGTTTAACAATGTCCCCTGATCGAGTATAACAAAGGCCCCTCATCGAGTATAGCAAAGTCCATTGGTCAAATATAGGAAAGTCGACTCATCGAGTATAACAAAGTCCCCCGATTGAGTATAACAATGGCCTCTGGTCTAGTATGAGAAAGTCCCCTGATCAAGTATAAAAAAGTCCCCTGGTCTAGTATAACAAAGTCCCCTAAACGAGTATAACAAAGTCCTTTGGTCGATTATAGCAAAGTCCCCGGGTCGAGTATAACAAAGCCCCCTCATCGAGTATAACAAAGGCCCCTAATCGAGTATAACAAAGTCCCCTGATAGAGTATAACAAAGTCACCTGATAGAGTATAACAAAGTCCTCTGGTCGAGTATAAAAAAGTCCCTTGATCGATTATAACAAAGTCCCCTGGTCGAGTATAACAAAGTCCCATCATCGAGTATAACAAAGTCCATTGGTCAGGTATAAAAAAGTTCCCATGATCGAGCATAGCAAAGTCTCCTGATCGAGTATAACAAAGCCTCCTGATCGAGTATAACAAAGTCCCCTAATCGAGTATAACAAAGCCCCCTGCTCGAGTATAACAAAGTCCCCTGGTCGAGTTTAGCAAAGTCCCCTGATCGAGTATAACAAAGCCTCCTGATCGAGTATAACAAAGTCCTCTGATCGAGTATAACAAAGCCCCCTGCTCGAGTATAACAAAGTCCCCTGTGTATGATATATATGGACACAAAGTAGTACCTTCAGCTGTATATTATTATATTATTCTTATATTACTCTTATTAATTATGTATAGTAAAGTATTACAGAACATGTATTAATTCTATGTAATATTCTATTTATTGTGCACCATATTATGTATATAAATTATTACATTTATACTTTATGTATTCAGCTTGTGAATGCTGGCATCTGTACAGGCCAGCGCGTAGTAATACATGGATAGAGGTAGAAAGAGAGAAGACAGAGTCCTCGTGGCGTGACCACGGGCTTCTGCGTCCTACTATTGTATATATATCTCCCGTACGAGAATAGAACCTACTTTTAAAGACAACAAGTGTTTGTGTATACCCTCAGTAGTATAGAACATTCTTTGGGTATCTGACAATACGCTAGATGGCGCAGTGATTATTTCTCAGTGAGATACAGTGGACTAAGCCTTCCCCCGGACTCTGTTAATGGCGTCTTGTCTTCAGTGACTTCAGCTTCAGACAGCAAGACTACTACAAGCCTCTAGACTTACAGTGTTGTGAAGTGCTATGCTGTGTACAGTGCTGTGCTGTGAAGTGTTTTGTGAAGTGCTGTGCTGTGTATTTTAATCATAATTGTCTGTGCAAGTTGCGGTCAGATGACTAAGGGAGCGGCCCGACAGTACGTGCTGTCCCATCTCTGGTCTGAGGGTGACTGAGCCAGCGCTCGACGCTGCCCACCCGCTCCTACGTCTGGCAGCGCGCCAAGTCTCTCCCCTCCTGCCACACACACACACACACACGCATTCACCTTATACAGTATTTTCTTGTGACTTACTTCTGTAATTCTGTGCATAGATTACGAGGGGCTGACCCGATCTTTTGCACAGATAGAGTACAGAAGCAGTCGGCATGTCTCACAGGGATCAAAACGATACCCTGGACGATGGGGTTACGAGTTTTAGTGTGGGAGACCTCTCCCCACCCACGCTTACGCCCCACGCTCCCCACAGTGACAACGCCGAGTCACCCACAGAATCTCCTCGCTCGTCGCGAGCCAGCTCTCCTGCGATACATGCGTCCACAGATCTCCATCAACTGATAAAGTGGATGGAAACTTCTCGACGCCAGGACGATATTGCAAGGTCAGAAGAGGAAGAAATTAGGTACAAAGAGTCTGAAAGACGACGCCACAAAGAGGAACAAACACGCAGAGAACTCGAAGACATACGTAGATGTGAGGATGACCTTAGAAGAAAGGAGGATCAAGCCAGATTTGACGTTTTGATTTCTCTGTTAGCCTCCCCACAACGATCTACCGTACAAGATTCGTCTGCTACTACTGATGTTGATGCGACTAGAGGTACTGGTACCTCATTTCCCAGAGTCGGAACAACACCTCAAAAGGCTGCAGTACAGACGCCTCCCTCTCTGATGTCTGACGCTTCTTATCAGATGTTTCGGGAATGGCGTCGACGTTGGCAGGACTACGCAACAATGGTTGACTTGTCAAGTTTATCACAGCCGAAACAAATGATACAGCTTCGTATGTGCTTGTCCTTAGAGACACAACGTACTCTCGAGCACACACTTCAAGTGCCTCCTACGACAACTCTGACGGTAGAGGCCGTGCTCGACACGTTGCAGGAACACGTCAAGGGACAGCGCAACGAAGCACTCAGGAGAAGAGAACTCCTCCAATGTAAACAGCTTGATGGAGAATCTTTTGTCGCGTTTTTTGTAAGGCTCAAAAGGTGTTCAGAGGAAGTTGATGTTTGTCCCGGACATTCTCAAGTCTGTGAAGAGACACAACTTAAGACAATCATTTTAACGGGTGTCCGAGATGAAGACCTAGTTCAGCGTCTCATTTCCCTCGACCCCACTTCCTCCCTTCAAGATGTTGTTACGAAATGTCGAGTGTACGAGGCCGCCAGGTGTGCGACTTCAGCTTTACGCTCACAGCCTGACCAGGTGAGGGCGGTGTCTTCCTACAGAAAGGGTAAGAAGCAGCAAGGTAACCCCACCCCTAACCCTCCAGCCACACCTTCAGCAGCAGCTTTGTGTAACAGCTGTGCGAGACAGCATAATGTCTCCCAGTGCCCAGCTGCTCAAAGCGTGTGCAGAAGTTGCGACCGCCAGGGTCACTAGGCTTATACAGTCAAGTGCCCTGCTAGCAAAGTTCAGTGCAGACTTTGTGGTCGTGTGGGCCATTATGACAAATGTTGTCGTAAGAAGACACAGAAACGACGCCACCTAGGATCCAAGAAGTCATCCTCAGGTAGTGCTGGCGCGCCCCCTCCTTCTGGCAAGCATCAAGACGCTGTGTCCAGTCGTTCCTGCCGTCGTGTACGTAGTTCCACAGACACGACGCCCCAGCACATCAATGTCGTCATTTCTTACGGTAACTCGTCATCCAGTCTTCAGATGTTACCTGACACCGGTGCTGACGTCTCAGTAATTGGTCCACAACATTTAGCAAGTTTGGGAATACCCCGGAGCAACCTACAGCCCCCTCCTCAGACAACGAAACTGACAGCTGATGGTTCCAAGATGGCTCCAGCTTTGGGATCTTTCTGGGCTACCCTTACCTTTGGTAAGCAGTCTTGCTCAGCCCGGATTGATGTTCATAATGGTATCCCGACTCCGCTCTTATCATATGGCCATTGTCAAGAGTTGGCCATTATTTCCAAGGAATTCCCTAAACCTATCTTAAAGGTCACCCATGTCAACAGGTTGAAGGAATTCCCTATCTCTACTAACACGTCCCCTTCTGACGCAGAGCTTACCTTCTCAAGGAGTTTGCTGACGTGTTGGTTAATAAGAAATCTTTAGGATCCACACCACTCAAGCCGATGGTGGGTCCACCTATGAAGATTCATCTTAAGGATGGTGCTACACCATTTGCCATCCACACCCCTCGTTTGATTCCTCACGCCTACAAGGAGCTAGTTAGACAAGAGCTCGACTCCATGGTTGCTCAGGGAATCATCAAACCGGCCGGAGACGAACCTTCACCTTGGTGCCACCCTCTCGTCCCTGTCGCCAAACCTCGTGGTGGAGTACGGATCACCACCGATCTGTCAAAACTTAACCAGCAAGTTTCCCATCCAGCCCATCCTTCACCCACACCC